>NC_049209.1:49552806-49592806 GCF_013347855.1 Anguilla anguilla
GGCTCACCGGCTCGGCTGAATGTGTCAGAATTAACGGCGGTGGAACTGGCGGGAAAATAAGAACCAGGTTGTGGGGGGATGAGGGAGGGGGGAGGAGGGAGGAGGGGAGGGGGGCAGCGTTTTCTCTCCGGAGCAGAGAGGAATAATCCTCCCTTCCTTCCTTCCTTCCTCCTCCTCGTCCCTTCCTGGGATTTGCCGTGGACCTCGTCCCCTGTCACTGGCCCTTATTAGCTGGTGTGCTTGCTGAAGGGCTGTAATTGGACATTACTGTATGCAGGCAGTGTGCAGGGGAGCGGGGGGGGGGGGGGGGGGGGGGGGGGGGTCGTGGTCGTGTGCGTAAGCTGAGATCGATGCTGCAACAGGAAGAAAAGCAAGGGCTAAACCTGTCGCAGGATTATTCCTGTTTCACTGTGAGTTTTCTGCGTGTTTGTGTGTGTGTGCGCGCATGTGTTTGTGTATGTGCTTGTGTGTGCGTGTCTGTGTGTGTTTGTGTGAGCTAGCAGTGTGTGTGTGTGTGTCTGTGTATGTGTTTGTGTGAGCAAGCAGTGTGTGTGTCTGTGTCTGTGTATGTGTTTGTGTGAGCAAGCAGTGCGTGTGTGTTTATTTTCTTTCCCAAACAAAGCCTGTGGAACATGTTAAATCCGGGCGTGTGTATTAGCAGCTGCTGCAGATAGTAACACAGAGCTGAGGAGACGCCAGATTCCACTTCCTCTTTCCCTGCGAGTCATGTGCCACTCTCACTCCTGCAAGTGCGATCTGACGAGCGATCTGTGTGTGTGTGCGTGCGTGTGTGTGTGTGTGCGTGTGCTTAAGCTTGTGTGAACCTGTGTGAGTGCGAGTGTGTGTGTGTCTGTGTGTGAGAGTGTGAGTGTGTGTGTGTGTGTGAGAGAGTGTTGGTACGTGTGTGTATGTGTGTGTGCGTGTGTGTGCGTGTGTTTGTGTGTGTGTGTATGTGTGTGTGTGTGTGTGCGTGTGTTTGTGTGTGTGTGTATGTGTGTGTGTGTGTGTGTGTGTGTGTGTGCATGTGTTTGCGTGTGCGTGTATGTGTGAGACTGTGTTTGTGTGTGTGTATGTGTGTGTGTGAGACTGTGTTTGTGTGTGTGTGTATGTGTTTGTGTGTGTGTGAGACTGTGTTTGTACGTGTGTGTATGTAAGCTCATTATTTATCTTCTTTCCCAAACAAAGCCTGTGGAACATGTTAAATCCGGGCGTGTGTATTAGCAGCTGCTGCAGACAGTAACACAGAGCTGAGGAGACGCCAGATTCCACTTCCTCTTTCCCTGAGAGTCATATGCCACTCTCACTCCTGCAAGTGCGATCTGACGAGCGATCTGTGTGTGTGTGCGTGTTTGCGTGTGTTTGTGTGTGCGTGAGTGTGAGTGTGAGTGTGCGTGTGTGTGTGTGTGTGTGTGTGCATGTATGTTTACAATACGCATGCTCCTTCTCTCTTCTCTCTGATTTCACACAGACAGTATTGTGCCATTTCATTGGATGCCTTACCTGTTACCTGCCTATAACTGGTGTGAACCAGCTCCAGAGATGGGGAGTACCCCTTGAAACTTGTTCTGTCCCTCAGTGACACTGCAGTAACACCATTTCACCACTAGAGGTGTCACAGTCAATATGAATTATCCATGCTCAATTATTATTATTTATTTATTGCTTTTTTCATAGTGTGCATGCTTTAAAGCAGCTTGTTTTGCACATCTGGATTTCAGGACATTTATGCTCATAATTGATGAGCTAAAGGATAAATCAACAAATTAAAGTAAAACAATGAAATATTTGTTGTATAAACATGATACATCAGTTTCAGGAAGGAGGGTGTAGTGGTGCTGGTATCATATTGTGATTGGGGGATACGGGGTCAAATCCTGTACATATGCTGTTGTCATATTGCAGAGCATCAAGCAAGGCTGTTTCCCTTGCATGCAGAAATGGACAGATGAAAGCATGCAGTGTTTTCACTGTTTGATTTTGGGTGGAAGGTACTGTGAGTTGTTAATTGTGTTATCCCTTTGAAGAGCAGGTTTTTTGGAATGTTTTTTCTACATTCTAAGTTAGTATTCTAGAACTCCTCTGCTTACCCTTACCAGTGGTGATTGTGACATCAGCATAATAATGTTCAGTTCAGTACAGGACATACGTTCTAATTACATATTTGTGATCTCGCACCTTAAATGGTTAAATAAATGCAACAGTGTTGTAAAGGCGAATGGTGAAAATAGCCTTTACGGTCACAGGAAGTGTTCCAGACTCTCTCTCTGCCTCTCTTCTCCATTTGCACGAGTGACTGGCCCCACAGACTAGCAAAAAAAACCTGGGGGTGGCAATTTAAAACTGGACTCTGATCAATAAAGCGATATGTAATTCAATTGAAACGCCCTAATTAAATCCCGACGCTCTGCTTTTGACCCACAATGGGGCTGTTGTCTGGGGTTTTTTTTTTTTTCTTTTTTTTTTCCGCACACCACCGAGCCCAGGCAGGATATTAAATGACAAAGATCATCGGTAATAAGGAAGTAAACACTATAATTGGAGTCGAAGGGTTAATAGAGGGCGGTTAGCCGATTTGCCGCCTTGAACCTTGAAGCGGCGTAATTCGTTCTACCCTGTAAGCTGTGGCTGGTGAGCGCTACGCAGTAAATGCTGTTACTGTGTTTAGTCGGTGCCGACTGATGAGCGGTATGTCATTTCAATCAACAGTTTTGATTGGATCGTGGGCGTAGCTCATTTGCATAACGGAACTGAATGCATTTTTGGGGCGGGGGGGGGGGGTCACGTTACGCTCTGTTTCTCCCTGGCTCCGATTGTGATTGGTCGGCGATCGGTTAGCGGTTAGCATTGCGGTGCAGAGGATGAATTAACGGGCGTAAATAGCGCAGAACTTCATTAGAATAACGATGTGTAATCGGCGGGCGCCCTTTCCCGATCGCTCCTGGGCGAAACGGGAGCTTGATGCTCGCGACGGAAAAGAAGACGGATGGTGTTTATTCGGTCCTGAAATAAAGCGCTCGGTCCGGCGAAGCTCTCTTGGCGCGAAACGTCGCGGACCGCGGCGTTTGCGGCTCGGCTAGCCGATAGCCGCCGACGGAAACCGAGGGGCGGGGCAGATTCCGCGTTACGGTGATTTTTTTCGCCGCTATTAATATCAATTCCGTCTCTTTGTCAAACGGGCTAATTGGTGGAGGGAATTCGGTGTGTAATTACCTCGACAACAAAACAACGTTATCTGCGTCGCCCCGGTCACACCGGCTGCTCCCGTAATTATTTGACCATCGTGTGGGAGCTGGCCTCGTCTGTCGAGAGAAAAAAAATGTAATGTCTTGATAATTGTCTGATAAAGGTGTAATATAATATTATGCGCGCACAATGCTGATGGTGGCTCTGTCGAGATATTACTCATTAGTTTCTCATAATAATGAGTCAAAGGTGAAGGTCAAAAATATACTCAGACTGGGATAAGGTTTTTTTGTTAACCATCTGGAAAATAAATGGTAAATGGACTGCATTCACTGTAAATAGCACTTTTATCCAAAGCGCTTTACAGTTGATGCCTGTCATTCACCCATTCACACACACACTCACACACCAACGGTGAAAGGCTGCCATGCAAGGTACCAATCAGCTCGTTGGGAGCAATTAGGGGTTAGGTGTCTTGCTCAGGGACACTTCAACACGACCAGGGCAGGGGATCGAACCGGCAACCCTCCGACTGCCAGACAACCTCTTACCTCCTGAGCTATGTTAACTCAGGTCAGTAGTGGGTTTCCATTTTAGGCTTTATGTTTGTTTTGTTTCCCGGGGACATGTTAATGTGTCGCAACAAGTTAAGGGGACAGCCTGCCTTCAACAGATGAAGGAAGTTCCGTCAGCCAATCGTGCGCGTTCTTTCAAATTGCCCTCCAGCCAATCAAAACTCAGACAAAAAAAACGAGTCACAATGCCTTGTGTCACAGTGCTATTTCTGCACGGTGGCTCAGCTCTGACAGACGGGCGGTGCTAGCTCCGAAATCGCACCACGGCGGGGGTCTGCCTGTTAATTATCCTGAACACAAGACCGTGGCGCTGTCACCTCCAGTTCAACTCACGGCTGCGAATACTTTAAACTTCGAGACGTAGTTTGAACAGAAGGGGCGGGGGGGGCAGGGGGGGGGGCGTGCCAGTACTGTGTCGGTTTGAATGTACGCACGCTGTCCTCGCCGTCTGTGTGGGTAGCTCTTGCAGGGTTGGCGTTACTGAAGTGTGCCCCTTATCAGACCCCCCCCCTAAGGGAAACAGACTGCGTTTACTCTGAGTCAGCGGGGTTTGATAAAAAGGCAATGACAGTTGCTAAACACCCTACTGGATCAGCATTATGTAAACCTTGAGTTGGTGTCTTTGATGGTGTGGTACAGTGGGCAGTTAGCTACAAAGGCTAACCTGGTGTGACAGGCCTACAGAGACAGTGCAAGCAGGATCATTGATGCACTGTTTTGTTATAATCATGTCTTTATTTGATGACTTGGGGTTTTTCTTTGAACCTTGGGTATATGGTTCGAGGAGACTCGTCTGTACGACCTTCTGTGCGCCATTCGCGTATAGCCATTTCACTACACACATTTTGCACCATTGTATATTTCCATCATTGAAAATACTGTACAGTAAATTTCATTCACCTTAACCTGGCATTCCTCTTTGACTCTTACTGCTGCACACCTGGCAGTTTAATGTCCTAACATACACATAGAACTCTGCACACTGTAGTCACTCGCCTATACTAACATTGTAGCAAGATACACAATCTATGCATGCTACACACACCTTTCTAGTGTTTGGTGTATCTGAGAGGTTTCTTTCAGGTGTGCTAGCTAGAAGGGTTGCCTCACCTGGATAAGCCACTAAATGTGTGGAATGTAAATATGTCATGGGGCAGGTAGAAATGTATGGCAGTCAGTGATTAATGGTGGCCTTTAGTGGAACTTATGAGGGGAAGTGTTGAAAACTTGCATGGGAGTCAGTTTTTTTTTGCGATTTCAGAATTTGTGATTATGAGCGCTAATTTTGGGAAATAAATCCAGAGCCATCTGGTCTCACTTTCGGCAAGATGTTCTGCATGAAAAGACGCCGGTGTCTCCACACACCATGTGCCACCCAAGAACTGCGCTTGTCTCAGCCATCGCACAAAAATAACCAAACAGTCTTTGGAGTCTTTACTTTCCTCAGCCTTGTTTGCATGATTTCGGGATTTATATGTGCTTATCTCCGAAAAGACGACGAAGGCACAATTAAACGATTATGCATAAATGTTCCAGACACTGCTTCTAAAGCAAAGACTCAATTTAAACTTCAGTTCTGGACTTCCAAGGCACAGAAGGCCAACGGCAAGTGACGGTCCCACGCCTGTCTCAAAAAACGTTGCCGTTTCTAATAGCCCCTTCCGCTCCGCTCCGCTCCGCTTTGCGGTATCTCCGTACGCATCTGCCTGAACATGTTGCGTTCAGCTGTGCTGTTTCCTCTCGCAGGACGCTCACGTTAATTAGCTGGCGAGGGACACGACGCGGGGATAAGTAAACGCTAGCGCCCGCGCTAGGTGTTGAAAAGAGAACGTCTCCCGCAGAGAAAGCCAGCGATAACAATGAGCTCTTATTTATTTAATTTTTTTCTCGTCTTGACCTCTGACACGCTCGGATTCTGCCTAAGCTCCCCGGCGCTGTTTGGGTCTAATTAACTGGCGGCCTGAAGTTTCGTTCTGTCGTTTATCCTGGCCGTGATCGCTGGGTGCGAATGCTAATTGAAGAGACTGTGAGATACCGTAGCAGAATCAATACTGTTCTGATACTGTGGAGATACTGTAGCAGAATCAATACTGTTCTGATACTGTGGAGATACTGTAGCAGAATCAATACTGTACTGATACTGTGATACTGTAGCAGAATCAATCCTGTTCTGATACTGTGGAGATACTATTGCAGAATCAATCCTGTTCTGATACTGCGGAGATACTGTAGCAGAATCAATACTGTTCTGATACTGTGGAGATACTGTAGCGGAATCAATACTGTTCTGATACTGTAGAGATACTGTAGCAGAATCAATACTGTTCTGATACTGTGGAGATACTGTAGCGGAATCAATACTGTTCTGATACTGTGGAGATACTGTAGCAGAATCAATACTGTTCTGATACTGTGGAGATACTGTAGCAGAATCAATACTGTTCTGATACTGTGGAGATACTGTAGCAGAATCAATACTGTTCTGATACTGTGGAGATACTGTAGCAGAATCAATACTGTTCTGATACTGTGGAGATACTGTAGCAGAATCAATACTGTTCTGATACTGTGGAGATACTGTAGCAGAATCAATACTGTTCTGATACTGTGGAGATACTGTAGCATCACACCACGCTGCTGCGGTACGTTGCTACGCAGGCCTCGGTTACAACCTGGGCGGGAGACCTGCTGGGGTATGTTGCTGCTGGAGGAGAGTGTGGCAGGCTCGGTAGAGGACACTGTGAGCAGCGCGCTGTATAAGGTGCTGGCTCTCATATTAGACTGTTAAACCCAGACTCCCTGCTCTCACTGTAAACCCCACAGCACTTCTCCGAAGGCTAGAGGTGTTAACCCTGGTGCCCCTGGTCAAATTCCCGTGAAAATGGCTCTCTGTTTCCCTGCATGTGATTGGCTGCACAATCCCTTTGCATTCCTACCCACTTTGATTCCCTCGGTCTTTCGTACGAAAGAGAATTCAATTTACAGTTCACCGATCTGGCTGAGTAAAGAGGTTTTAAAAATGTTTTCAGGTACTGCAGGTAAAGTTTTTTTATTTTTTATTTTATATGCTGTGTATAGTCTTCTTACTGTAAAATAGTGTCACTGTTTTGCAGGAATTGAAAAGACTTGTTTCAGTTTGGGTTTGCAAATGTTTCTTTCACATTTGGCATTTGGGTTTGCAAAGGTTTCTTTCATATTTGCCGTGGTGTACTGCATCTGGGCAGGAAAAAAAACAACAACAACATTTTATACATTGAAGTGCCCACCGTTAATGAAGCCGAACACTGAATCATCCTCTGTGGCCCTGGGGTGCTTTTCCACAAAAATATTCTTAGTTCACAAAACTCAAATGCCACGATGATTCAGCCATACTTATTCACAAGGGATGCACCACAACAGACAGACTTTAAATGGGCATCTGGTTGAGGCTGAACTGAGTTGAGTACTTGAGTTCCGGTGCAAAGATTTTTGGATGCACAGAAACCTGTTTCCTTATTTAGATGGTGTGCTAGTCATTGTCTGTGGAGCTCTTTTAACCCTGACTCATGAAGTCAATTCATCTGCTTCCTCATCTGAGCCACCAAAGATTTTCCAACCGATTACATGTACATACGGTATGTGTGCTGATAGAATAAGGCTAAATATCACAGATAAGCAAACACACACACTCCCACACACACACACACACTCATACACACAGACACACACACATACACAAACACTCTCTCACACACACACACACACTCACACTCTCACACACAGACACACACACACTCGCACTCACACACAGGTTCACACAAGCTTAAGCACACGCACACACACACACACACACACGCACACACACACAGATCGCTCGTCAGATCGCACTTGCAGGAGTGAGAGTGGCACATGACTCTCAGGGAAAGAGGAAGTGGAATCTGGCGTCTCCTCAGCTCTGTGTTACTATCTGCAGCAGCTGCTAATACACACGCCCGGATTTAACATGTTCCACAGGCTTTGTTTGGGAAAGAAAATAAATAATGAGCTTACATACACACACGTACAAACACAGTCTCACACACACACAAACACATACACACACACACACAAACACAGTCTCACACACACACATACACACACACAAACACAGTCTCACACATACACGCACACGCAAACACACGCACACACACACACACACACATACACACACACACAAACACACGCACACACACGCACACACACATACACACACGTACAAACACAGTCTCACACACACACACAAACACACTTCAGGTCCTTGTGGGGACAGATCTCTTGTTTAACAGTCGCTGTTTTTTTACATTACCTGTGTAGAGGGGGCACACACTGTCAGATTTTGGGGTCATTACTGCACACTTCTCCACGCCTCTCCCACACACCACTGACCCCTGACCCTTGACCTCTGTGCTGGTTACTGAACTCCAGTCTGGCCAGTAACTGGGGACCCCTCCCCTCTGAAGGTAAAACGCTGTAATGTATAGATAGACTGATAATGTCAACGGTCAAATATTCCAACATGGTGGAAGAGGCTGTCTGGTTTGACTTCAGCGCTGGGGTCTGTTTTCTTAAGGGCTTCAATCAACTTGTGTTCAATCAACATTTGTCCTTAACTTTGTCTTGTGACAAACAATAATAAATTCAACAGAGGCTGCCTAATAGAATTTATTTCTAAGTCAAACTTAAGGACAAATGTGGATTCAGTCCGTACTCACTGAGGAAGATCTAGAGGTCTATGGGAAAATCTGTCATTTTTAGACATCTCATCAGAACAAAATCCAATTTGTCGCTGAGGAAACCGACTGTGGGATCCGAGAAAAAAAAAAATTCATCTAATTTTTCGTTCGGCGCTCGGTAACCAAGAAGCAGACGTGCCTGTCTGGGGCTTTCTGCCAACTCTGAAATGTCAGCTTCCGGAAGCTTCCACAAAAAAAAAAGAAACCCAATAAAATGTTTTGGTGTTTAATAGGTTCAGGAGTTTAAATGGCAGTTGGTGACTGGGTAGATATGGGATCCCCCCCCCCCCCGCTCCCCGTGACATCTCAGTTTCCCCCATTAGAAACACCCCCCCCCCCCCCCAAACATATTTACAGGGACCAGACCTGCATCAAATGATATAACTTTTAAATGTCTATAAAAGGAATATATATTTTATCCAATATTCAGAGGAAAAATTCTTCTTTCTTAGAAGATTACATAAAATTACATAAAATACATTTTGTTCAGAAGCATACTTCATTGAAAAATTGTGTTTTACGAGCACGCATGTGTTCCTGTGTCAGGCCCTGAGCTAAACCCTGCTTTCTGACCCAGGGTAATAAAGTAATGTAGATCTTTAGCCCAGGTCTGGCAGGCACTTAGTTTTCGCTTGCCGTGAAATGGACATATTGCCGAAAGTTTCGGCTTTTTTTTTGCGTGACGGAACAAACCGCTCCGTAACCACGGCGTCTGTTTGCTCTCGCCACGGCGACGGTCCCCCCGGCACAGGCTAATGTGAGAGGCGTGCGCTCGGGCTGGAATCCGTCTGAACGCCTCTAATTGGTGTGGGACGTGTAATCCCCTTCTCCGCTTTGAGGAAGAAGGGAAACCCGTCGATGCGCTCTTTAATTCGCCGATTTGGCTGAGAGAGAGAGAGAGAACTCCGAAGGCTTCGAAACTCTTCCGCGCTCGCCCCGGAATCGGGCGCGCATTCGTCGTCGCGGAGGAGAGAGCGTGATTCGCCGAGGAAGCCGTTTCCGCGGGTGAGCTTAATGCGCTTTTTCCGCGATCGCGTTTGAAATATCCCCTTCAAGATCCAGGCACTTCGGGGCTGTTTGTTTGAACAACGGCGGCGGCGTCACACAGTCGACGTGACATCAGCCACAACGGAGGACATCAAAGCGCGTCGCGGCCGAGCCGGGGACGCGTTCTCCTCCCGGCGATGCCCGAGAAGATGCTTCCTCTTTACCTTCTCTTCTTTATTATTCTTTCGCGAGGCGGAGATACCGCGGGTGATTCTGTATAATTCATCGGGGCCGAGGAGGGAGAATGGAGGCCGTTCTTTCGGGGGGGGGGGGGTGCGGGGGGTGGGGGTTGGGGGGAGGGGGGGGGGGACGTATTAGTATTGACATGGCATTTGAGGGGCGGGCGAACAGAACGCAGACGTCCAAACGATAAGAGCCCTCTCCCGCATTTATTTGATCCAAAGGCCGCAGCGCCATCCTAATTACACTGAGAGATCGGTTCGCTGGGCCTGTTGAGAGTATTTATTTATTTATTTATCTGTTTATTTATATATTTGCAGCAAATTTTCGCTGTTTTTCAGCTGGCTAAGGGAGGCGGGCTCTGTGATTTGGGGTCTTGGTTCTAGAACTTTCTGAATAGGCCTCGCGTGCGCTTGATGTGGTTAGCAAGCTAGCTATTTAGCTTTCTGGTGAACCAGAGCTAACGTTATACTTACCTTCATAACCGAATATAAACTTCTCAAAAAAGAATTTATAGCCCTTGTCAAGTTTAGACCGCTTAACGTTCACTGGCAATGCTTCGACAATGCGGATAACATCGGACAGTGAACGTTGGCAGAGCTATCAGGGACTGTGAGAACACACGTCGCTGTTTAGGCTCAATTTTTCGCTGTCAGAAATGGACTTGCGTCCGTAGCAACGGTAACCGGAAACAAAGTATCCCTACATCTGGTTTTGGTCGCCATCTTGTGAAATAGGCCTATGACGTCCCTAGCTGGAGGAAACGGCGGCCATTAAAAACGAGGGACTAATGCGCAGGCATGAATAATGCAGCCGTTAGGAGGGCTCCTGTGATGTCACAGGCAAGACAGTCACAGGGCTCTGAGCACAGTGTAGTACAGTACGATGCACAGAGCTCTGTGATGTCACAGGCAAGACGGTCACAAAGCTCTGAGAACTGTGCAGTACAGTTCAGTACAATGCTTTTGTGTTAATTCAACTGTAAGAGTGTTTATACCAGTCTAGTAGGGATCAGATGTACTCTGTCAAGAGTTGGATTAACACTGAAGATTTTATGGAGCAGATAGCGGAAGTGTTGCTTTGTTTTTGTGTGTTTGAGTCTGTTTGTGTGTGTGTGTGTGTGCGTCTGTTTGTTGGTGTTTTGTGGAGACACATTCCCCTGCGGCTGTGGCCCGTGATGAGGCCGAGCGCACGGGGCTGAATGTGAGGCCTTCCTTTAGCGTCTAACGCGTCAGATCGAGGCCTTCCTTTAGTGTCTAACACGGCAGATTGAGGCCTTCCTTTAGCATCTAACGCGTCAGATTGAGGCCTTCCTTTAGCGTCTAACACGGCAGATCGAGGCCTTCCTTTAGCGTCTAACGCATCAGATTGAGACCTTCCTTTAGCGTCTAGATAGATAGATAGATAGAAACTTTATTGATCCCGTAGGGAAGTTCCCTTAGGGAAATTCAGGTTTCCAGTGAGTACAGCACCATAAGTCAAAAAGTTAACAAATTAAACATCACACATCAAATATCAAACATAGAGATAGTAACAATATACATAAAATAAATAAAGAAAATAAATAAAGAATAAAGTAGCAGCGGTTATATAAAATAGCAGCGGTTGTTCCAGTTTAATTAAATAGGTAGTAAACAATAAATAATGAGACTGTTCAGTGTGATGATGATGATGTTCAGGTGATCAGGCCTAACTCTACTTCCTCAGACCTCAGACCTAACCTATCCTCCCCCACCCCCTCCTCTCCCTTCCAACTTTGGAGTTGTGCAGTCTGATGGCACGGGGAACAAAGGAATTTTTCAGTCTGTTCGTGTTGATCCTCGGGAGCAGCAGCCTGTCGCTGAACATACTTCTCTGGTTGCTGATGACAGTGTGCAGGGGATGGCTGGTATTGTCCAGAATTGCCAGCAGTTTTTCTAGAGTCCTCTTTTCCGCCACTGTCACCAGGGAGTCCAGCTTCACGCCGACCACAGAGCCGGCCCGCCTGATCAGCTTGTCCAGCCTGGAGGAGTCCCTCTTTGATGTGCTGCCCCCCCAGCACACTACAGCATAGAACAGGACGCTGGCTATTACCGACTGGTAAAACATCCACAGGAGTTTCCTGCAGATGTTAAACGATCGCAGCCTCCTCAGGAAGTACAGTCTGCTTTGGCCCTTCTTATAGAGATTGTCAGTGTTGTTGGACCAGTCCAACTTGTCATCCAGCACCAGCCCTAGGTACCTGTAGCTGCCCACAGCCTCAACTTCAACCCCCTCAATTTGGACTGGATGGGGGCGTGGTCTGGACTTTCCAAAGTCTATGACCAGTTCTTTTGTTTTTGAGGTGTTGAGCTGCAGGTGATTAGTGTGGCACCAGATGACAAAGTCCCTCACCAGACTCCTATACTCCTCCTCCCGTTCCCCCCTAATACACCCCATGATGGCCGTGTCATCAGCAAACTTCTGAATGTGACACAACTCAGAGTTATAGCTGAAGTCCGAAGTGTATAGGGTGAAGAGTAGAGGAGCCAGCACAGTCCCTTGGGGTGCTCCTGTGCTGCTGACCACAGTGTCAGATGTGATGTCCTTCAACCTGACATACTGTGACCGGTCTGTGAGGTAGTTGGTAATCCATGACACCAAGCGGGGGTCCACTCGTATCCTAGCCAGTTTGTCTTGAAGCAAAAGGGGCTGGATGGTATTGAAGGCACTCGAGAAGTCCAGAAACAAAATCCTGACCGTGCCACTTCCCTTGTCCAGATGCGAGTGGGCCCGATGCAGGAGGTAGAGGATAGCATCCTCCACCCCAACTCCTGTTCGATATGCAAACTGTAGCGGGTCCTGAGCATGCTGCACCTGAGGCCTGAGGAGGTTGAGGAGGAGCCTCTCCAGTGTCTTCATGATGTGTGATGTGAGTGCCACCGGTCTGTAGTCATTCATCTCACTTGGCCGGTTCTTTTTCGGAACCGGAACGATGCAGGATGTCTTCCACAGGGTGGGCACTCTCCCTAGTTGTAAACTGAGGTTGAAGACGTACTGTAGAGGCTCCCCCAGTTCAGCGGCGCAGGTCTTTAACAGCCTGGGACACACCTTGTCCGGGCCAGCTGCTTTCCTGGGGCGAACCTTCCTCAGTTCACTCCTGACCTGGTCCGCAGTGATGCAGGGAGGGGGATGGGAGGTGGGCAGGGAAGAGGGGTCAGCTCTGGAGTTGGTTAGAGGGGGGTGGGGGATGGGTGGAGGGGACCGGTCGAACCGGTTGAAAAAATTGTTGAGCTCGTTCGCCTTCTCCACTGTCCCCCCCTCTACACTGCTCTTCGCTTTGTAGCCTGTGAGGGTTCTCACACCATCCCAGACCTCCCTCATGTTGTTTGCCTGCAGTCTCTGCTCCACCTTCCCTCTGTAGCTCTCTTTCGCCTCCCTCAGGCACAGCTTCAGTTCGCGTTGTGCTGACTTTATTGCCTCCTTGTCCCCATTTTTGAAGGCCACCTTCTTCTTGTTGAGGACCGTTTTCACCTCACGTGTTACCCAAGGTTTATTATTAGGGAAACAACGCACAGCTTTAGCAGGGGCAACCACATCCATACAGAAATTAAGGTAATCCGCCAGGCAGTGTGTCAGTCCCTCTATGTCCTCTCCATGCGAACTCTGTAGCACACTCCAGTCCGTGGTTTCAAAACAGTCTCTTAGGGCATCCTCCACTTCAGGAGACCATCTCCTAAAAGTGTGTTTTGTGGCTGGTTGTCTTTTCACCAGGGGGGTGTACTGTGGCTGCAGGTAAACCAGGTTGTGGTCAGATTTCCCCAGTGGGGGGAGGGGGGTGGCCCTGTATGCCTCTCTCACATTAGCATAAAGTAGGTCTATTGTCCTGTTGTTCCTTGTGGGACAATCCACAAACTGGTGGAATGCAGTCAGTGTGGATTCCAAGGTGACATGATTAAAGTCACCTGAAATGGCGATAAACGCCTCTGGATGTTGTGTCTGCAGCCTAGCTGTGATTGAATGTATCTTCTCACAGGCAGTGGCTGCGTCAGCTCTCGGAGGAATGTAAACACAGACGGCAATCACGTGACTGAACTCCCTCGGTAGATAGTATGGCCGCAGGCTAACGGCTAGCAGCTCTAGATCCCGGCAACATAAGATCACCTTCGTATTAACATGTCCTGGGTTACACCATCGGTTGTTAATGTATAAAATGAGACCCCCACCTTTGCTTTTTCCGCAGGCTTTCGTGTCTCTATCGGCTCTCACTGAGCTGAAACCCGGCAAGTCCACGTTAGTATCTGGTGTGCAGCAGGTTAGCCACGTCTCCGTGAAGAGAAACAAGCTGCTCTCCCGATAAATCCGCTGGTGGTTGATGAGCGCTGACAACTCGTCCATCTTATTCGCCAGTGCGTTAACATTCCCCATCATTATGGAGGGTATCGATGGTTTAAAACGCCTTCGCTTGTCCGTTAGCCTAGCCTTAACCTTAGCGCCAGCCTTGCAGCCTCGGTATTTCCTCCTTAGTTCTGCCGGAATGTGATGTCTTACTCCGGCTTGCGACATCTTCAGAGCCAGCAGTTCCTCTCTTGAATACACAAGCGAGCTGGTTCTTGGATGTGTTGATAGGTTACACATATCCACAGGATATAGAAAAAAACACACTACACAGACGAGCAGGAATAGCAAAGATAACAGAAAACTTACGATACAATTTTAAAATAAAAAGAAATAGCAATAATAGCAAAAACTGAACCAAACAAACACGGTGCTGTGGAGCAACTGGAAAGGCTGCCGTCTCTCACAGCGTCGGATTGAGGCCTTCCTTTAGCGTCTAACGCGTCAGATTGAGGCCTTCCTTTAGCGTCTAACGCGTTGGATTGAGGCCTTCCTTTATCGTCTAACACGGCAGATTGAGGCCTTCCTTTAGCGTCTAAGGCGTCGGATTGAGGCCTTCCTTTAGCGTCTAACGCGTCGGATTGAGGCCTTCCTTTAGCGTCTAAGGCGTCGGATTGAGGCCTTCCTTTAGCGTCTAACATGGCAGATCGAGGCCTTCCTTTAGCGTCTAACGCTTCAGATTGAGGCCTTCCTTTAGCGTCTAACGCGTCGGATTGAGGCCTTCCTTTAGCGTCTAACGCGGCAGATCGAGGCCTTCCTTTAGCGTCTAACACGGCAGATCGAGGCCTTCCTTTAGCGTCTAACGCATCAGATTGAGGCCTTCCTTTAGCGTCTAATGCGTCAGATTGAGGCCTTCCTTTAGCGTCTAACGCGTCAGATTGAGGCCTTCCTTTAGCGTCTAACGCGACAGATTGAGGCCTTCCTTTAGCGTCTAACGCGTTGGATTGAGGCCTTCCTTTAGCGTCTAACGCGTTGGATTGAGGCCTTCCTTTAGCGTCTAACGCATCAGATTGAGGCCTTCCTTTAGCGTCTAACGCTTCAGATTGAGGCCTTCCTTTAGCGTCTAACACGGCAGATCGAGGCCTTCCTTTAGCGTCTAACACGGCAGATCGAGGCCTTCCTTTAGCGTCTAACGCGTCGGATTGAGGCCTTCCTTTAGCGTCTAACGCGTCAGATTGAGGCCTTCCTTTAGCGTCTAACGCGTCAGATTGAGACCTTCCTTTAGCGTCTAACGCGCCAGATTGAGGCCTTCCTTTAGCGTCTAACGCGACAGATTGAGGCCTTCCTTTAGCGTCTAACGCGTTGGATTGAGGCCTTCCTTTAGCGTCTAACGCATCATTTTGAGGCCTTCCTTTAGCGTCTAACGCTTCAGATTGAGGCCTCCTTTAGCGTCTAACACGTCAGATTGAGGCCTTCCTTTATCGTCTAACACGGCAGATTGAGGCCTTCCTTTAGCGTCTAAGGCGTCGGATTGAGGCCTTCCTTTAGCGTCTAACGCGTCGGATTGAGGCCTTCCTTTAGCGTCTAAGGCGTCGGATTGAGGCCTTCCTTTAGCGTCTAACATGGCAGATCGAGGCCTTCCTTTAGCGTCTAACGCTTCAGATTGAGGCCTTCCTTTAGCGTCTAACGCGTCGGATTGAGGCCTTCCTTTAGCGTCTAACGCGGCAGATCGAGGCCTTCCTTTAGCGTCTAACACGGCAGATCGAGGCCTTCCTTTAGCGTCTAACGCATCAGATTGAGGCCTTCCTTTAGCGTCTAATGCGTCAGATTGAGGCCTTCCTTTAGCGTCTAACGCGTCAGATTGAGGCCTTCCTTTAGCGTCTAACACGGCAGATTGAGGCCTTCCTTTAGCGTCTAACACGTCAGATTGAGGCCTTCCTTTAGCGTCTAATGCGTCAGATTGAGGCCTTCCTTTAGCGTCTAATGCGTCAGATTGAGGCCTTCCTTTAATGTCTAACGCGTCAGATTGAGGCCTTCCTTTAGCGTCTAACGTGTCAGATTGAGGCCTTCCTTTAGCGTCTAACACGGCAGATTGAGGCCTTCCTTTAGCGTCTAACGCGTCAGATTGAGGCCTTCCTTTAGCGTCTAATGCGTCAGATTGAGGCCTTCCTTTAGCGTCTAACACGGCAGATCGAGGCCTTCCTTTAGCGTCTAATGCGTCGGATCAAGTTAATGGCGCCCCACGCTGGTTCGCGCAGGCGCGGGAGGCTTTGACCGAACCGCGCGCTCCCCCCGCCTCTTCAAAAACAGAGAGGCAGCGAAAGGCTTTAATTATCTATTAATTGCGGTAATTATGAGTGCCGCGTTAATGGCAGGGGGGGGGAGGCGGGGAGCTTCATAAAGAGAGAGTGTACCCCAAGCTGAGCCGTCGCCCCCGGCGACGAGCCAAACAGCCAAATGTCTACAAACAAGCGAGAGTGATTGAAAAATTACACCGCTTTTTCATCGTCTCCGAGGGGGGGGGGGGGGGGTGAGGGGGGGAGTGGCGGGGGGGGGGGGGCGCGGGGGCTTTCAGTAGATAATGACTGCTGTTCTATCAGGTGGAAACGTTGTTGGAGAAAAGCGAGCTAATGGATAATTATTGCGTCTGAGCGGGTGAGTGCAGGGGCCGCGTCACATGACTTTGGGCTCGCACAGGGGTCCTGTTTCGGTCTGTGTAAAAAGCGGTGTGTGTGTGTGTGTGTGTGTGGAGGGTTGTTAACTCAACAGCGTGTGTGTGCCCTTGCCAGGTTTTCTTGGGTTGTTACAAAACTGTCCACGACACTATTCAAGAGTGGCGTGTGGGATGGGGGAAAAAATAGCAAACAACAGATATATAAGAAAATGAAAACCTTTCAACCTGAATCTTGACTTAGTCACTGTAGTCCGAGTACGTGTGATAAGATCTATTTTATTTTATTTTTTTTACATTTTGCAGTTCTTCGTAACATCCAGTGCTAACGTGCAGGCCCTTTCTGTATTTGTGTGTGTGTGTGTGTGTGTGTGTGAGAATCTGTGTCTGATACACATATATGCGCCTACTTCAGTGTTGGGCATTTAGATTAATAGCGGCTTTCAGAAACGACATCACGGCTATATATAGCCTAAACGTGTTTTCATCTAAACTGCCTGTCTATTACCGGTAAATTACTGTACCTCGTTAATGTTGTTTTAGGAGAGAAGAGGAGGATCATATGGAGATGTATGCGCACATAAATGCGTACTCTGGGCGTGTATTGCTTATTGAATGGTGAGCTACAGTGTTGAACGACAGAATTATTTCAATGCTGCAGTGTGCGATAGCATCAGAACCACAGGGCTGTGGGATTTCCTCAAGTGTTTTTTTTTTGCATGGTTAACCCTCACTCTCCATGATTAAGAAACATCTTCTTTCACACACAATGCAAATTCATGAGCGTGATATGCCAATCACATTTTGTCTGTTTAGGCCGACCCCCTTTCTCTGTTGAGCATGTCTCTTTATTCGTATTGTAGCGTTAGCATACACTGTCGTGCATAATTTAAGGATGCCTATATTTGTGCACTGTAATCAGTGTAGCTTACAGTGTCCAGTGCATGCAAGCAAAACCTGTGGTATGTGTGTCTGAGAGAGAGAGAGAGAGAGAGAGAGATGGTGGTCAGTGGTGAGCACTAATTGGCCAACACCAAAATAGAGAGGCTGTGGAAAAAAATAAACAGAAAGAGTGAAAAAGAGCGGTTGTAATAAACAAGAAGAGGTGATGAGAAAGATGGAGGGATGCCACAGAAAGACAAAGAGCCAGGTACTGTGGAGAACGTGGCAATCTGAGGAGAAATGTTTCATGATTGAGTATGATTGTATCCAATTACGATATCCAGTTATTGGCCTAGACAGTCTCTGGATATTGTCCGGATTTTCTGATTGGCCGGATTATGTTTGTTTAGAGGTCTCGGGGAAGCATCTGTATCCATAACAAAATATGATCTTCTAGGAGAGCGCCAGCACACCCTGGTTAATTTACATAATAATATAATTCACGTGTTATAAATGTGAAGATGTGCCTTTGAGGTGGGTAACGTCAGCTGACCTTGCCACTGAAGTGTGTTTCTGAACATATTTGTAGTTAAATATTATTCCAGCTGTTCATTTGTGTTGTCTTCACTAACATATTGGACAGTTCAACAGTCATTAAACTACAATAAAAATTAAGCACAGATGCTGACCCAATAAAGGCCTCTATCTCATAGACCTGGATTTAGGAGAAACTCATTACGATTATAATCGAAGTCACGTTGAGATCATTTTGCCAAACCGTGTTTGTGAATTAAAAAAAAGAACGCGGTGCTCGCATTTAGTCAGGAGACCGAATTAGGCTCCACCCCCCCGTGGAGACGATCTTGCCGGCTGTGGCGCGATCCTTATTGTGGCCAGCGAGAGGAAGGCGATTCTCCGCCCCCCACGGGTCCCGCCAACATCTGCCCGGCGCACCTCGGCCTGCATGGGGTCCTCAGACTGCGCCGCGCAGATGGGGCGGCCCGCGGGGCGCCTGTCTGGAACACGACCGCCTTTCTCCTTAATTTCGATTTGCAAATTAAATTGCGCCGTTTCATTGTTTTGCTTGCGTGAATT
This sequence comes from Anguilla anguilla, assembly GCF_013347855.1. NCBI lineage: Eukaryota > Metazoa > Chordata > Actinopteri > Anguilliformes > Anguillidae > Anguilla > Anguilla anguilla. The sequence continues at coordinate 49,571,487 of NC_049209.1, forward strand.
GTTAAAAAAAAAAGAACTATTAATCAAGTTATCGCCAAAACAGTCTCACCGAACTGTCTTTGAATATAAATTACATTTATTTATTTGGTCAAAGTCTCGAGATGGAGGGTAGAATCTGGGGTCACGTCGATTGAAGCGCGTTCTTTGTGGAGTGCGAGTGGCTAGCCACTGTTCCAGCAGTCGTGTGTAACGTCGAGCCTAGGGTCATTTGATAACAGAAAAAACATGCCTCGCCATATCTCAACATTATTATTATTATTATGACTATTATATCGATATTTCTATTGAATATCCCTTCTAGTGCAGGTTTCAGCGTAGCAGAACATACGGCTTTTGAGATTAAGATCAGCGACTCGTGTCCCCTACGGGGGACGGAAATGAACGACTGGGTCTTACGGGCGGGTAAAGATTGTCCGCTGGGGCTTCCTGCATAATTAGCTCCTTTTTTTCTGCTGGTTGAGCGGCCCGTTCCTCACCCCTGCTCCGTTTGGACCGCGCCGAGCGGTGTGTAGAGCGAACGGCTCCTCCATCATCCCTTAGCGACCGTGTCTCGGCCCGTCCCGCGCAATGACGCCGTCCGGTGACCGTGACCGGGGGGTCTAACGCACGTTTAATTATCCTTAATAATGACGGGCCTCCACTATTAGACGGCAGTGGGGCGATACGCTGTACTCTCTGGAATGTCTTTCCGTCTGTGTGTGTGTGCTTGACTGCAGTAATGTAGGAGCACTTTGGGGGGGTGGAATGGAAGGTATAAGTGGTGCCAGTTTTTCTGCACACGCAATGTATGTTCCTGTTCGGAAGTGCGTGTGTGTGTGCGTGTGCGTGTGCGTGTGCGTGTTTCCAATAGTAAACTCCCTATTCATATCTTAGCTCTGGAACATCTGGTTCCGGGTTTTTAATTCATAACCGAGAACTGTCGAGACTCTGAAGTTTTGAAACACATCCTTTTTTGTTCGGTGATAGGAATTGTGAGAAGAACAAAAGCAGATTAAGATGGAAAGCGAGAGCACTAAAATGACTGTGAAGAACATGTGTTGTGTGTGTGTGTGTGTGTGTGTGTGAGAGAAAGAGGTTTTTTTTTTAAACTTTCAACTTAAATAAAAGGAAAAAGACACCCACACATCACCAATATTAAGCAAGACACACAACGAAAGAGAGGAAGAGAGATAAAGATGGTCCATATGTTGGTTACATAAGAGAGAGAGAGAGAGAGAGATGGAGAGAAAGAGAGATTTAGGTTTAATACCCCATTTGTTAAAAAACAGAAATGACAGAATTTTAAAAAACCAAAAAAGAGAAACCACTAACAACCCCCACAGACAGAGCTAGAGAGATTCTTTTTGAGATTTAAAACCGCATTTGTTCAAAAACAGAAATTGCAGAACTCCAAAAAGGGAAGCAACAATAAAAAAAAAGGAAACGCAAACAACCCACATAGACAGAGAGAGTCAGAGAGACAGAGATATGTAAAACCCCATTTGTTCAAAAACAGAAATGACAGAACTTAAAAAAAAAACCAACCAGCAAAAACAAATTTAAAAATGAATGCAAACAACCCCCACAGACAGAGAGAGAGAGAGAGAGAGAGAGAGAGAGAGAGATTGAAAATACAAGAAGAACACATTTAAATGGATTGATTTATGAAGCCTACTCCCTGATGGTGTTCATCAGTCGTAATGCTCTACACACCTGCGGCAGTCGCCGCCCTCTCTAACCCCGGGACCCGAAGGTAACCGTCGACAACAGAAGTCACGGTCCCTCAAATAAATTAGCCGCCTCACACAGACGGTTCCCTCGTGGCTTCCTTTTTGAGTTTCTAGCAGCTGTTTACGGTATTTCAAGGGGGAAGCCACCTCTGCTTATCAACTCACATTCCAGAGTGGGACCAAGCGTTATCTGTTAAGAGTTGAGTTAACACTGCTGGAGTTGAATTGACACTGCCAACCTAGTTGATTGGCGGTTGTGAAAGTTTACTTGTTTCATTATACAGTCTGCATAGACTGGGAGATTCCGCGCCACGTCCTCTTCCTTCCCCCCCAAGGTGCGATATTCGCACAGCTGGAAACATCTGGAAGAAGAAAAGTCACCCCACCCCCACCCCCCCACATTCAGGAAACAACAGAGGAGATCTGCTTCCTCCTCCTCCACACTCTACCGCTTGCCAGTGGCACGGCGTGAATATATTATGGAGAGAAGAACGGTTTGAACTTGCTTACCCTCTGAATGTCAGACGTCCATACAGAAATCAGGCGCTTTACTGTTTTAAATGCTGTCAAGTCTGTTTTTGTTTATGCACATTTGAGATACATTTCTCGGATGTGTGAAGCTCTATGAAAAAGATATATATTCTGTATTCTTTCAGTGTTTCCTGTAAGAATGATATCTTCATTATTGATGCTTTGATACGTTACAATATTATTGATATTGATATTATTCTTGAAGTATTGTTCATGAACTATTGTTTCTCTTATCAGTTATCTATATATACAGTATATGTGATAATGTCAGAAGATCTCATATTTTATTCTCTGTTATTTTTTTATAAAAGAACGAAATATCATAATGAATACCACAAGATTTTTTCCTCTCAAAAACAAAACAAAAAAAAACAGAAAATGTCAAAGTAATAACTGGGGAACAGGTGAAAGTGCACCTTGTTAGCTTGATGCAAAATATCCAGCGCTTTTGGACCAGGCCACTGAAAGCAGACATGGGCAGTTTATTCTGGGGGAATCTCAAATCTACCTGCCTCATGTACTCTGTGCGCCATGTGATTGCACAGAGCTATCCGTCAGGGGCGGTTTACAAGTAAGGAGATTGCCCAGCCATCCTTAATCAAGGAAAGGTGGATTTAGCCCTTTTTTTCTTTCTTCTTCTTCTTTTTTCACCTCCTTTTTTGTGCACTGAAAGGTGATTATTATGGAGAGAGAAAGAGAGAGGGAGAGAGAGCGAGAGCAAGAGAGAGAGAGAGAGAAGTGTCAGAGAAGGACATATAGTATATCCTTAAGGATTCTTGAGTTAGATTAACCGTAAAATGAAAAGTTAAATAAAGTTTTTTTTTTTTTTACAAATCAAGCAGCGTTAAAAACGCGGTCCGAGCCGACGTGAGCGGGCCAACGAGATTCGCCGTCCCGCGCGGTCTCTTCGGCTTTCCTGGCCCCGTCTTGCCTGTATTTATGGCTACAAATCACATCCCTTTTTTCTTTTTGAAGGGGGGCGCCAGGCCTGATTAATCGATTCAGAGTGCTTCAAAGCCCCGGATCAGAGACGTCTCCCTGACAGCTCTCGTCTCCCGGGGCGACGTCGTTAACCCCGTTTGCGGCCCAGGGCGGAGTTCCCCCCCCCACCCCCGCCAGGCCCCCCCCCACCTCCACCCCCTTTTTACTGATAGAGCTCCAGCCGCTCACCCCAGCACCAGTTCAAAGACACGTGCGCGCGATTGATATTTTACTCCCCCTTAATTGTGCACTTATTTTGTGTACCCCCAATACGCCCCCCCCCCCCCCACTGTCCTCTGAGAGAGAAATCCCTTTCTGAGTTCTGAGAGAGGGATGAAGGGATAATTACGAGCAGTGTTTGGCTCAGTGCAGTGGCTCATGGGAAGGGTGAGCACAGATTGTATGGACTCAACAGATACTCTACTCCGTATCCGTAATGTTGAAAGGGTCTTCCTCCTGACTGCTGAAACCAAAGCCCTTACAAAGCACTGTACATTACATTATATTACATTGCATTACTGTCATCCAGAGCGACTTACAGTGAAGAGACAAGTGTATGGATCAGGGTTAATAATTAACCCAAAGTACAGCACCAGAACGACCTGTTAGCGGCTATGATCTCCTTCAGCTGAAAAGAAGTAGAGGGAATGACTTGAACATACGAGAAAATAAAACCACTCCGAAAACAGGCTTTTGGGGGAAGACGTTTTTACACTGCATGCACCTGGTTTATCTTTGTGCGTCGGGAAACAGAAACAGTTTCTCCCCAAAACCGAAAGCCATTGTGTAATATCCATACCAAACACAGTTATTAATCTGATGCGTGTTTAATATGTACCGCACCTCCATTGTGTAGGCAACTGAAACGTAACTCAGAACCATTAGGAACATAAATACGTGTTTACATCGCTCACGCCTACGCGCTGGTTGATCGCCGTGATTGAGCGGTTTGATTCGGGGGGTTCGTTTCGTTTCGACGTCTCTCCCCACGCGCCGTCCTGGCGTCGGTGGTTACGGCGGTGAGTTAATTAGCGTTTGTTGTTGTTGTCGTGTTTTTGCGTTTCGGAAAGCGCGGGGGCCGTCAGACTGCAGTGGGGAACGAGCACCGCTGTGAATACTCGATTCGCTTTCGTCTGTTTTCTCCTCGCCTTGTTCCCCTCGTCAGACAGGAGCAATCGAGCTTGAGCTCGTGCGCCGCGTGCCTTCTCGCATTCGTTCCCGCGGCGGATTCGCGGATTGTTTGAACGCGCCCGAAAACCTTCGTTTGGAAGAGGAAGGGGAGCAAATTCGCTTTGGCTTCTTTTGTGCGTTTGCCATTCCGATTTGCATTTATTTGGGGATATTCGATCGTTTGTTGTCTTTAAAAATGACTCTTGACGTCTTTGACCTCAAGTGCTACTACTGCAACATCTAGGCCTTTCTGTATATAAAATCACCAATAGGGATTTGTGTGTTTGTGACGGTGTAAGAAAGAGGTTTAATGGAGTAAAGACTATGTACTGCTCCGATTGGTTGAGTGTGATGCCAGTGGACCAGCTAAGGTTTGGCACAAAATTCACTCACAGTTTGTTTTTGTCTTCTGGGCCTGGTTTCCAAGCCGACGCTTCAGGCACCTGCTCTTTCCAGTGGAGAACTGGGGAGATTTTAACCTCTGGAGGAAGTGGCTCTGTAGCACCACCTCTCCTGATAGCGAGTTCAGCGGGCTTGGGCTCGTTTCTGTTTGTTTTCCGAGCTCAGTTTCAAAGAGTTTGCCTCCAAACCCTGGGTCAGGAGGGGCTGTGGTACTCTGTCAGACGCTGGGCTCTCAGCCTCTCCGTCTTTCTTTCTTTCTTTTCTTTCTCTACTTTTTTCATAGCTCATCACCCACTCGCCAGAACCAAACTCACCACAAAACTCTCAAATTTTTGAACGTATTTACAAGGAAATTTCTATATAACAGCTTGGCACATTCCCTGGAAAACTTCATAGTGTTTTTTCATAGGGGGTGTAAAGACATTTGTCAAACTTTCAGTTAAATGTTTTTGTCAACAAATTGAGCTATATTGAAGCCCTCCGCCTGGATTGTGTGAAAATTGTGTTCTTCAGATTTGCGTTTGGGTTAATCGAGAGTTCAGTGCGACAGACCCACAACAACGTAGGCTTCTAAACTGGAGACGGCTGAATTTTGGATGGAGGAGTTAATTACATGATTACATTAAGTAAAAACTTTTTTCGAAATCCATTGCAGAAATATGGTTCAATCAAGGCTCTTTCGACAACAGCTTTTAAGATTTTGAGAAATGTAGGCCAGCCCATCCTAATCTTAACCAGCCACTATGAATAATTTGAAAAATGTTAAAATGTCCCTTCCTTTCTCAGGCAATAGCCACCTGGTGGGGTAAAAGTTTTATTTTTTTTTTAAGTTTTAGCAATTTTTTTTGAGTGTCGTGTCGTGGATGACAAAAACATGCTGCATTGAAAATACTTCCAAAAGTATAATTCATTTTGAATTTCTATTGAAAGTCACTTGTAGTGTGGGCTTTCAGCACAGTAGAACATATGGGTTTTGAGATTAAAACCAGACTTGTGTCCCCTACAGAGGACAAAAATTTGGGAGGGGTCTTAGGAGGATAATTAAGCCTCAGCACTGGCCTGGTTCCTACTGTACCCTTATATTTTAGCTATACAGTGTGATGATGATCAGTTATTTTTTGAAAGATCATAGAGGGTCTTGGGAGTAATTACAGTTGACTGATTTGCTTGGAGTTTGGATTAGCCTAGTTTTGCACAGATTCAGTTGGATTTGGAATGCTGTAGTGAATGTTCCTCAAGAATCGTAATACAAATACGAGGGGTGAATCGTGACTCATGAGTTACAGGGAATCATCCCATTAATCACGGGGTTTAGTTAAGTTTGTATTCAATGTCGAAGCACCGTAACAATGGCTGTTTAACACAGAAATATAAATATGTCCTTCGATAAGTGGTTCTGAATAGAATTGTGTATTTATAGCAGTGGATTGACGTTATTGCAGGTATGTTTTTTTTTCTTCTGTAAAATTGGCAAGTAAGGTCATTCTTCACGGAAGGTTAGTACTTATCATATATCTGTGCTGTTTTATTTATATGGCTTATGTGTTGTATGTATCTGGTTCTGCTTTAGGGTTTCATATTTGATTCACCGATAATCCCCCAGTGAATCAAATGAACTGACAAAAAAAAATTTACATTTGTGTCAGCCTGCGATTACAGATATTGCATGTTGGACTTCCGGCTTTTTCAGAAGGAAATGTATGAAATATTCTTACCATTCATATGTTTTAGTGCAGTATCTCTGCAGCTGAGACTGCTTTTCAGTGATCCTGAAAATTCCAAGAGGAAAAACTAGGGTTTCAAGTTGAGCGATTGCTATTTGTGACAGTTTACATAAATCTTCATTTTTTTCTGATAGGGAATGGTTCATGTTTATTCATTATTTATTTTAAATTTATTTTGCGTGTCATAGTATAATACATTAGGTAGAGGTTTGCTTTTTTATATATTTTATTCAGCATTTTATCATATTCTCAATAACAGCAGAATTGAGTGTGTGCACATTTTTAATGTTTTTTTTTTCCTCCCTTTATATCCTTTTTTGAACATACTTCATCGCTAGATCTGTGAATCACTTGGATGTGCTGTGCGGATATTTCCCATTTTGGTTGAACATATCAAACGCATGCATGATCACAGCATCCTTTACGGGCTATTTGGATTGGCAGGTTGTCCAACAGCATTGAAAAAGAAGAATATATACTTTAATGAACCCTGTGGGGGTAATTTGTCCTCTGCATTTGACCCATCCTTAGTTACCTAGGAGCAGTGGGCAGCTGCCTCTCTTGTGCTGTGCCCGGGGACCAACTCCAGTTCTGAGGCAAGTGCCTTGGTCAATGGCACCTGCAGGAGCGCACCTAACATGCATGTGTTTGAGTGTGGGAGGAAACCGGAGTACCCGGAGTAAACCCACGCGAACACGGGGAGAACACGCAAACTCCGCACAGAAAGGCCCGAAGCTGAGATTCGAACCCACGACCTTGCTTGCTGTGAGGCTAAACACTATGCCACCGTGTCCTTCACTGATGTCAGAGGCCTGCTGGAAGAGGCTAAATATTTTCCAAATGCATTTGGTCATAACGGCCTTATTTACATCCCGCCTCTCCCTTCGTTCAAAGCCAGTGACTCACTAATGGTCGAGCTGACCTTGGTAATTACAAAAAATACGAAATTATGAAGGTCTATTTTGAGAATTGGTCCCATCTGACAGACATTAAGGGATATTAAAGCCATCATTCAGGAGTAACTTCCTCCCCTGCCCTCACTTTTAATATCCTAACAATATGATTTTTGCTTTTCCCTCTCTCTCTCTCTCTCTCTCTCTCTCTCTCTGATCATCTTAGGCACTTAGACACAAAGGTACAAAAGCTGTTGTTTGCTCCAAACTATTCTTTTTTTTATCCCCTCACTCTTTCCCCTCTCTCTATCTTCATTGCTCTATCTCTTTATCTCAACCTCTCAACAATTGCTATAACATTTGTTGTTGGTTGTTCTTTGAAGTTCTGTCATTTCTGTTTTTTGAACAGATGGGGTTTTAAATTTCAAAATCTCTCTCTTTTCCTCTCACTCCATTTCTCCATCTCGCTCTTGAGTAACCACCCCCCCTCCCCCTCCCCCTCCTCCCTTCTGTCCCCTTTTCTCTAAAAGGCTTCAATCAGGCAGCCAGCTCAGAATCCCTGTCAGCCCAGCTAGCTAAAGCCACAGGTGACACAGAAAAGTGGCTCGTGAGGGAGTTGGGGGGGGGGAGGTTGTAGTCATGGTCAGAAACGCTGAAACTTTGAAGCGCGGGGGTTAACCGCTTCCCCCCCCCCCGGTCCGGGCTCGAGGGGCGGACGGTGCGCTGATTAAACCGTGGAGAACGAGATCGTCAGAAGCATTTAACCCTGGGAGAAGCGTTACTTCCACTCTGTGCAAATCAGCGCGGGTAATTTTTTGCCGCCGTTTTTAAGATGGAGTGGGAAGAAGGCGGGTGACGATGTATAGGCTTTTGTGTCACACTCCAGCACTGATTTAAACAAAATTTAAAAAAAAAGATTTGAAATGAATAAAAAAAAACGTAACTAAAATTAACTAGGGCAAAAAAAACTGTATGGCATTTCAGTGGTGAATGGATGCCGTTAATGTCACAAGTGTGGCACTGTTTTAACTGTGCCGCCACGGTAACACAAGCTCCGTTTCACTGTGCCTGTCTCTCCCTCTCTGGCCCCTCCTCCTACTGAGACACGGCCGGGCTGCGATCTGTCTAATCGGCGCGGGGCCCGTGCCTTTCAGTGGGCTCAGAGGGCCGGCTGGAAGATGCCACCCGCCGCTGCTCTGCTTTGCGGAAACTGGAACGCGCGTAGGGCACGTAATGGCGGAGTGGAACTGCAGGCAGACGGAGCAGTGTGAAAACACGAGAAAAGAGTGTGTGTGTTATGTAATGGCATCGATATTTCGGCTCTGTTTGCACTTGTAGGGTGAATCGATTTGTGATCGTACCAGGCACCTAAACACGAAGGTGCAAAAGAGAGGGGCTGTTTTCTCCATACCGTGCGATTTTTGGACATGATCTTGCTTTTGTCCCCCCACTTTCTCTTTCTCGCTCTCTTTCTCTCCCTACCCCCTCTCTCTCTCTCTCTCTCTCTCTTTTCTCGCATTTCCTCCCTACCCCCTCTCTCTTTTTCTTTTTCCCTCCCTCCTTTCCTCCCTCTTTCTCGCTTTCTTTTTCCCTCCCTTCCTCTCTCTCCCTCTCCCTCTCTCTCAGTCTCTCGACAGTTGCTTCAGCGTTAAGTAGACGTGCCCTCTGTCGGGAAGCCTGCAGGAATCTGATTCTCTCTGTAGCAGTGCGGCAGGCCGAAGGTTAAAGCAGATTTGAAGCACGCTACCCAACACGGCAAATCGGATTACCTGGAATTGGAATACTACCACCGATCTGATTTCGAAATCCAGTTGACGGCAATATGGCAGGGGTCGGCGAATTACATTTCTCCGTCGTCAGTGCTCGTACAAGATTTAGATTGTTGTGTAAATTTCAACCGCCAAGCTTGCGCCTAGGCAGGCAGAGTTCAGTTACTTTGCTAAGATCACCAATTTACACATATAAGTCTAGGCAACTTTGGTTTATGAAAGATCCCCGAGGATAACTGCTTAATTTTTAAGAGCTGCGGGGGAGACACCTGGATGCTGAACACTGCAGAATTCTCTGGATACTGCAGGCTTGTCCTCCAGTGAGGGACAGAAAATGTGGTCTGTTTGATGGAGAGCTGAAAAGAGGATGAACGAAGAGAAGAAACAGTGGAACTGCACTTGTCCTCCCCCCCCCCGCCCCCTCCCCACCACCCCCTTGTAGGTATGCATGAGGCTCGACCGTGAAGCACAGGGAATGCCGTGGGCATTAATTAGGGTCTGAAATGGATGAATTGCTGGTAAATCCAATCTAAAGAAAATTGCATTAATTAGAATCTGTTTCTTCTAATAATTGGATGCCTCAGAAGGAGAATTAAAAGTGTTGCCGGGGGGGGGGGGGGCCTGCTGGGTAACACATTCGGTTGAGGTACCACCCCGCGGTACGAGGGTGAGTCCAGTGGTCTCGGGTCGAATCCAAACTGTCCCAGTGCCGACCGTGACCATTATGGCCACAGGATGATGCACACTCGCCCCGGGGTGTGGTTGGGTTCAGTGGGCTAGGGGGTCTGCATTTTGTCGCTCTCTAGCCCCCCCTGCTGGTCGATCGGGCGCCCGTGGACTGCTTCTTAAAAGCCGCATATGAAAGGTCTTCCTGCGACTCCACTCTGTGCAAGCTTAGCTGTTGTTCGTGGTGTGAAAAGTAGCAGGTGGTCTGTACGGTCTCCCGAATTGACAGTGGGGTCACCAGAGACTCATCCCGGTATTGGAGGTTCCCAAACTTTTTTCAGTCAGGCCCCCCCTTTGGAAAGCCCACCCCCCACCCCCACGCACAACCTGTACTACCTTTTTCCTTCAAACATCGCCCCCCCCCCCCCAACCACCCACCCCCAGTTTGAGCGCCACTCAGGTGTGTGTGCAGTGGAGGTAAACTGCTTTTTTCCCACACTGTCTGTAAAAGTCTCTCTACCTCTCTCTCTCTGAGTCTTCTGGGCTTTGATATCCATTCTCAGGAAGAACTCTGACTGCTGAAGGCCTGTTCTCTCTGGGGTTTTTTTATTTTTCTGTTGTTTGTCCTACCTGGTTATAAAACTCTGTTTTGGTGGGTGGTTTGCGTAACAGTTGCCCTTGGTAACTTTTTTTTTTAAACTTTGTTTGTTTTGTTTTTTTAAACACTAAATAAATGTCAGCTCTCGATGCAAATTCTAAACCTCCTTAGCTAGCTTGTATAACTTAGTTATTATGCATAGACAAGATTTTAAAACAACAAAGACTACTTTTGCAACTTGACTAAATTAATAAGTACCCATACTTTGTTGTGAGAAGGACAGGATATTTTGCCATACTGAATGGATATCGTGATAATGCGGAATTCCATAGATTGTGTTGGGCTGACAAATATTAAGAGGGTTAATTTTTTTTTTTATTCAAGGACTAATATTGTCATTGAAATAGTTAAAGTGGCTCTGAGGTAGCAGAGCGGAACACTGAATAGAGAACGGCATTCTAGAATGTTCGTGGAACCCATGGCAACAGACTGTGAGCATCATGGGAGTTTGCGAAGTGGGTGCGACACGGCAGGAACTCTCGAAGTGGCGCTGGATCGGCGGGAGCCGCTCGGCTAACGAGGTGCGCGTGGCCCCCGGGGTCCTCCTCGGCGTGAACTCCATTCCGCCTCGTGATTGTATTTCGCATCGCCTTGTCAGTTACATCGGTGTTGTCACGCCACGATAATTAACACGGACACCGGTTATTGAGATTATCTCAAAAACAATTGTATCCAAGCAAATCCAATTTGGAGATGACAAGCTCCATTCGCTTTGTTTGCCCCGAGACGTCGCGCGACTCCGCCGTGTCCGCGGGTCTACCCGCCGGGGAAACGATGTCACGAGTTAAGACGGGCTTTCCGATTGGTCCCCGCTTAATTGGCCAAGAGCCTTTTTTGAGAGCCGAGCTAATTGGGACTCTTGTCTGGGCTTGTCCCGTCTGGTCGCTGGTTTGCCGGAGGATTGCGCCGTCTGAACCCGAACTCCGGCGCGTAAAGAATGTGACGAATTCCGGAATTTTCACCGGACGAAAAAAAGCGCCGTGAAGAGGCTCTTCTCAAAGTAATGGTATGAGGAGGGAAAATAAAAGCGTGTTATTGTACTACTTCACACTCCACACTTAAAATGTAAAATGGCTGAAGGGTGTTAGGTAGGGATGTAGAGGGGGAAGAGTTGTCGGAGGGAGACATGCTCAGTCCTTCTATATCTTCCCTCTTACACCCTACCCAGTACCCCTACCCTGAACGCCCTACTCAGTGTTCACTACCCTCTACCTTTTCCCGTAAAACTTACACCCATGCCATACTTAATTTATATCTCATCTCCCGTAGTCTACTCCCTTTCTTCTCCCCCTACATCATATCCCTGTCATCTCCTCCTACACCCCCAGCCCCCTCCCTACCTTCTCTCTCTCTCTACATCCTCACCTCTACCTCACTCAAAACAGACTGGATCGGTCAAAATGGCTGCAGCGTCAGTTTTGAAAACCGCTGCTTCTGTCCGAAGCGAGACCCCCAGACTTAACGGCTTTCATCGACGCCTAGCAACCGGTTGCTAAGTTACAGTGGATGTCTTCGCACAGTTGATGCCTAAAGAGGGGATGGGTAGGCGGTCCCCCATATTAAAACACCACGTAGGCTTTCCGGCAATTTCCGTGCCCCGTCCTAACCTGTAAATACACCAGTGACAACCGTGGCGCAATCCGGGTTCCGTCTGATTCGTATCAGACCGCTTGCGTCGGGGTGGCGCTTTTGCATTTTTGTTTCCCTAATTCCGTTTGATTGCTCTCTCGTAATGACCTTGGAGTAATCTCCGGGGGGAGAGATGGATCTGAAGTGCCGCATCTTATATTCCGTGAAAATGTTGTTTTGATTGCCGCTAATGTGGCATGTCGTCGACGAAAATGCAATTCGGAATGTAATATCCTCGAACCCCTCTCTCTCCGACGGAAGAGTGTTAATAGGATAGAGAGATTAAGTGGCTATAATAGAAAAGTAGCCTTTTAGTCAATATAATTAAAAGGAGCATGTTTGATCACGTAGAACTTATTTCGCCACGGGCTATTAAAGTTGGCGAAATCAAAATGCGTTTGTATTTAACGCACTTTAGATATTGGAAAGCCGTCATAAATCTCTGCCTGGTTTTGTTTCATTTCCTTTAATCTTTTAATAAAGCCCAGGCCTCTCTTCTCTCTGCTAGACATTTGTCTTTGTTTGTTTATTGTTTTTTTTTGTTTGTTTTTTTTTTTGCACCGTCGATTTAGTTTCCAATTTGTTACGTTCCCGTACGCGATCCGTCGAGTTTCTACCACAATCGAATTAACGACGTTATTGAAGAGCCAATTACAAAGCATCCGATGCGTTTATTTATTTATTTAGAAAAATTCTGTTTGCCTTCATGTCGAAAGTGTGACGCGTGAGCACCCCGGCCGCTTGTGAGAAACGAGGCTGCGCCGAGAAGCCCGCGGAAATGTCGACGACAAGCTACAAAATGGGCGTCTGTATGTTTTATTTTAAGTCAATGCTCATCTGCAGCGATGACCTTGGGAATGAAAGTGGGCGGGAAAAGCAGGGTGATTGTGCTGTCCGTCAGATGCCGTGGGTCAGGTGGCCGGATATGAATAATTATTGACGATGACCTCTGATGCTGACCCAGTTGCTGTTTTTTGTTTCCCCTTTTTTATGTATTCATATAATTCAGTAATGACCCCCATCGATAAATATCTGTGCGAATACAGATAGGTTGTGGAGGCAGTGTAGACCAGCCTGTGGTCATGTAGTATGGCCTCCAAATGTTTTGAATTTCCATTATAAAAAATGTCAAGTGTCACCCAACTGGGTACCATTATTTATTTATGTATTTATTTATGTATTTATTTATTTATTTATTTATTTTGTAGTTATTCACAGTATGTAGGGGTGTACTCGAAACCTTACTTAGTAGACCACGGCATATTCTGTTTGAGTTGACATCTGGTCTGTCCGGGTGTGCGTTTATGTTGTAAGATCACAAACGTGTGATTAGAATGTTCTGAACTGAACATTCTAATGCTGATGTCACAATCACTACTGGTAATCGAAAGCAATCGGGTTCAAGAACGTTGAAGAAAAAAAAGAAAACATTCCCAAAAAAAAAAACCACATTTCTGGATATTGCACAGGATCGAATGCTCCTTTTGAAGCTGTGGTAACAGACTACAGCACCCTTGTAGTCTTCTGTTCCTGCGTGACAAAAACTTGTCGGAACAATGCGTTTTTACAATGAGGCCCTCATTAAGGCAATATTGAACATGACTCTTAGTTCAGTAATCATTAAATGTGGTCATTTCAAAAGCTTAAATAATTATATCTGTGGAAATGAGTCATTTGGAATCCGTTGAGCTGTTCAGTGGCCTGCCGATGTGGCAGTTTTAATTTATTTCAATTTTCAAAGGCTGTCATTTATTCATTATTTTTTTACTGGCGATAACAATACTTTAGAAATCAGTGAAACGTCTGGGTTGTAGCGCACGAAAGAGTGGTCAGATTAGCTGTGCTTTACAAAACTGTTAGTTCTCTGCCTAATTGTGTTAGAAAGAAATTATTTCCAAAATGTGTGCATTTGTATTAAGACCACAGAAAGGAGGCGGTTTAGCTTTCTTATGTTTTTGAGAAACATACACACTTCTACTTAATGCAGAATCATTTTGATTGCTGTGATTTAGAAGAGGCCTGGTAACAATGCTTAAAACAACTGATCATCAAGACCAAGTTTTTTCAAAATTTAAGGCACTCTTGATGTCACGCTGGCAAATTGCACTGAAATTAAATGAGTACTACTTCATTGCTAGTATATGCAGTGCTACTGTTTTACAAGTTTTCTCAAAATAATGCCTTTCCAGCACACAAGACAGGAGAAACAAGCTGGATAGAACTGGCTCCTGGTGAGCTGTTTTTTTTTAATGGCTCCTACAGGAAAGAGGGGCAAAGTTTCCACATTTTTAAATTCAGCACATACAGGTTCACCATCTTCCTGCAGAGTAGAACGCATCCAGCACCACATCAAACCTGGACTCAAACACCCTGAGGCTTAGGGAACTGGGTTGGCAACCGTGAGGTTGTGGGTTTAATTCCCAGGTAGGCTGCTGCGGTTGTACCCTTGAGCGAGGTACTTAACCTGGACGATTTCAGAAAATACCCAACTGTATAAAACGGATTGTGTGGTAAAAATAAATAAATAAATAAAGAGCGTAAAGCTGTGTAAGGCGCTCTGGATAACAGCTTCGGCTAAACGTCTAAAAATGTAAAACGTGAAGTCCCATAGCTGCTGGACCTGACAAGCAGCTCGACAGACCGACTGCTCTCTTGCAAACTTGGCGAAGTTGTTGCCGGACTCTTGTGAATACAGTTTTGAAATAGGGTTGGATGGGGGAAGAAGTAAACATTTAAAAAAAAAAAAACATCAGCAAAGATCCCATCAGCATACCCCCCCCCCCCCCCCCCACCCCCCATCCCCTCCCTTCTCCTGCACTGTCAGCAGTACCATGCCTGTTCTTGCTCTGAATCCTCCCGTGTCGCACAGTTGGATTGAGTATCTGGCGACCCAGCAAAGCCTCAAACTCAAATTGATTACAAGCGAGATTCAATGCCAGAGTAGCTACACGGGTAGCAATTAAGTATTTACGTGGCTAAAATGGATGGCTGTCGTTTTCTTCCCTAAAAACGGTGCGTTTCACTAAGACGGGTGAGATAATTAAGATGTAAATTGCCCTGTGCGCAGAATTTAGCATCGGTGTCCTTGGATTGGCCGCGAGTTGCAAGGTGACCGTGTTCTCAGGGAAGGGACGCAGGGTATAACGGTTCTGTCGTTACTCATATCCGGTCCTGGCGTGTGAGTAACACAATAGTTATTGAATATGTGTGAATGCACTCCGCCTCCCTGGGTTACTGTGTGGGCATGCGGCACTGTGGTGTGTTGAGCGGCTCCACTGAAACGTGGGGTGGACGGGGTGGACCGGGATTATGATGCAGTCGATTGACTTACTGAAGCCCTCTTACACTACATTTACTCACCTCGTCTCTGTAGAGAGAGCAAACTCACCTTCTCCCTCTTCCTCTGTCCTCTTTCTTTCCTCCCTTCCATCATCTCATTCTCTTCCCCCCTTCTCTCTCTCACACACGCACACTCTCACTCTCCTCTCTCCCTCACACACACATACACACACACACACACACTCTCTCTCTCTCTCTCTCTTTCTTTCTGTCTGTCTGTCTCTCTCTCACCTGATGCCACTGGAAGGTTTTCAGGGGTTGGGTCCAAACGTTCCGATATTACACCACAACAAAACCAAGTTTTTTTTTATACACGTAAGGCAGTTAAACCAGTCTCTACACAGTCAGTGCTTCCTTCCTTTCGTCCCCGCTGTAAATGCGCCACTTTAACACATGACAGTTTTCAGCGTGCAAACGTTAATTCTAAAAGTATGCGCAGCCTGTTCTGTGTTTGTGTCATCCAGTCTCATGTTGTCGGCACAGTGGCTGTAGATGCAGATTAGCGTAAGCTAACCTGCAGCGGAGTGCTCGGGTGAGATGACTGACAGATTGCGGGATTTCCCGCAAATGCTCCGCGCACACGGTAATGTCTTCCCGACTTCGCCGCTAGCCCCTCCCGCCCGCCGCGTTCGGGCGACTTACTCTCCCCGGGGGAATCGCGGGAAAATGGCGGTTTTGAAGCCGAAGGGGTTTTAAGAGGATTGTCGGTCGTTAAAAAAAAAAAAAAAACGTCAGTTCAAAGGAAAACATTTTCCCGCAAGAGAAGGTCCGCTTAAACGCGTCCTTAGCGTGAAATTTCCCTCCGCGAAGCTTCGCTAACGAGGAGCGAGAGCTTCGCTGAGCCCCTGTCACTCACGAGCTATGATGCAGCTCTTATAGGCCTGGCCTCCATACACTGTCTGCGCACAATGCACTGTACAAATCGCCTTCTGTGCTCTACTGTACACTCTGTATGCTTACTGTAGGCACTCGAGCCTTTGCACACGAATCTATGCACACAGCTGTTTGCACACTGCTCTTTGAATGCATTGTCCTTTGCACACGGCACTCTACCTGTGCACTTTGCAGTCCTCCCCGTGCACACTACAATCTCCACCCTCTACATGCTGTGCAGCCATGCAGGAAATCTACGTAGAATAGTGGTGGTTTGCGTGATTTCTTTTTCCCTCCAAATTTAGTCGATTCTTTTTCCCTTCAAATTTCACTTTGCTGAGTGTGCCAAGCTGATTTTTACAGAGCAGGCTTAGTCTCATATTCCGTAAGAACAGGCATGTCTTTGTTATGGCACATTTCCCTGTGTCTAAAGAACAGACTGAGCGTCCCGGCATGTGACTCACGCATGGCGAAGCCTCGACCGTTTCCAACGGCCAGCCAAACGCCCGCGACCGTCAGGTGAACCCTCAGCCACCCGTATGTGAGGCGAGGCGTGGGGTCGCCGCGACGGCCCGCTGAACTTCCTGCTGCCGGTGGGACGGGCAGGTGCGTCCCCGCACCCCCCCCTCCCCCGCTCCCCCACGCCCCCGCAGTTCCGGGCATGGCCTGCCACCTTTCGGCCCCGGCTGTGACCTGGCGAATCCGACCCTGGGGGCCGCGGGGGCCGCCAGACACAGCAGAAACGGGACGGGGGCGAGGACGGGGCGGAGCAGGTTCAGCGAGCGGCGGGGGGGGGGGGGCGGAGCAGGTTCAGCAAGCGGCCGGGGGGGGGGGGGGGGGGCGGTAAGGGGCGGTGAGGGGGCGGGCCGAACTGAGATCTGCACTGCTGACCCTCCCGTTGGCCGCGGCGGTGGTTTTTTTGGGGGGGGCTGCCGGGCCCTGCCGGGCAGAGAGCTGGCCTCCGCACGGATCAGGAGATCCGCGGCCCCTCCAGGTCTGGCAGGAGGAGAATGGGAATCGGGCGCCGTCGCTGTTCCTCACGCCCGTCGCTGTTCCTCACGCCGCGGCGTGCCGGCGGTGTCCAAAAACACACCGCGGAGTTCGGGAAGCTGAAAAGTTCCGGCGCGTTCCGTAATCGTACGAGGACAAAGGGTCACGTTGCGTGCCAGAAGACGAAGGCCGACTCCAGTCCGCTCTGTTTTTTCCAGGTGTCAGTGCCCCTGGACACTGAGCATGAGTCATCACACAGTGGTTCACCTAGCATGGTTTTTTTTTTCTTTGCCTGGATCTACACTGACTACCTCAAAAATGTACTGCCAGTATCCTTCACAAAAAATCTAATACGTTGAAATAAAATATATTTATCAGATCAGAAAAAATATTGAAACATTTAGCAGTTTATAAATCATTGGCACTTTTACATAATGAAAAATATTTCATTTTTTTGTCTTCCGGAATCAATTGCTGCAAAATATATTCATCATCATTATGGCCACAACATGTTTACAGACCACAGTTCACAGTATGTTCCAGAACATTCCGTTTCCGTGAGGGAAGGGAGAGGCCGTGACACCGTGACATGACTCCATGTTTAATGATTTCGGGTTGCCGGGGCGAGGTTGCGTCGGAGATAATAATGCTAAACACGGAGATGCTTAGAGATGCCCGAGGAGCAGTAGATCACTGCGAAAACCAAACAATAAGTCAGCCGTAACACGTGTTTTAGTCTTACACCTTATTACTATTACTTTCTTGCTAAATAATACAAAAATATTGGCAATGAGGTGAGAAAGTTTTATTCTTTTACGCGAATACTGTAATCCATTGGTTTTAGTCAATGCCTACACGATTCAGATATACAAATGTATGATAATCAGTCTGATAAGACTCCTAAAACCAGGTTAGAAATGATACAGTCCTCTGTTATTGTTCTTATGCGTGTGATATGGCAAAGCAAGCGTAAGCATACCCACGTGTGTGTTTTTACACGAAGACAGTCATTTAGAAGCTTAGCACTTGCATCTTATTTCAATGCACGTTATTTCATTTCCCTTTCATTCGTCCTGATTAAAGGGATCCCCACAGCAGCCCTGTAGAGATTTAAACAGCGCAACGCACGTAATACAGCTCCTCTCTGCTGCTCGGCCAGTCTCCCCGTCAGCCGCACGGCTCGTCGAGCAAGAAAAAAACCCTCCTTTTTTTTTTTGAACGTGATAAGATTTACATTGATTTACACAGCGGCGAAAAGAGAGACTCGTGTTTTATTGGGCTATTGGGTCGGTTCCCCCCTCTCCCCCTCTTCTCTTCCGGTCTTTGCTTAATCGTTCCCCCTTTGGATGCGGAGTTTGACGGCGACTGCGTGCGGAATGGTAGTTCACTCGCAGAGGAGGCCCCCACTGTGGCCCGCGTAATCTGCTCCCACAGATTGCCCCGGGGGGTGATACAGAGGGGAAGAGCGAGAATGAGAAAAGAAGAGAGAGAGCGAGAGAGAGAGAGAGAGAGAGAGAGAGAGAGCGAGAGAGAGAGAGAGCGAGAGAGCGAGAGAGCGAGAGAGCGAGAGAGCGAGAGAGAGAGGGGGGGGCGGAGAAAAGCAAATCTCCGGCACTCTGGGCGTGTAAATAATTGAAAGAGTTATTCATTTAGCCGGATTATATTTGAAAACAAATTGACTTAAACATCTGACTGCGATTAAAAAGCTTCGTTCCGACTGAATTATTTAATCGCAGGTTCGCAGCGTCTTTGATTGTTTTATTATTTATAATTAAAATCAGTATTTTATTGAGTTTTTTTTTTTTAAATATGCGGTTTAAGAGCCCCTGAATGATGAGTGAGGACGTACAGTGCATGCAGGCATTTTGAGAATAATTGATCTGACTCGGTCTTGGAGATAGAGGTTTATATAAGAGGGCTGTAAGTGAGGGTTGTCCTCCGAGGATCGTTTGGACTTTGGCGAAGCACCAGACGCTCATGACAGGAGACAGGAGGGCGTGCTGGGGTCTGTCACCGGGCCGGACGACGGTTCCGGTGGCAGGTTCTTGGCCCGGAGAGAGGCGGTTTGGGATGGGGAGGCCGGTGTCGGTCAGTGGGGCGGGGGGGGGGGGGGGGGGGGGGAAGGCGCTTCGACAGGCCAGCCAGGCGAAAGAGGGGCGGGGACTCGAGCGCTCTGGCCCGCCCCCAGGTGTCCGTGTCACGGATCGGTCGCTCGCGGGGGGGCGTGCCCGTCGCCCAGCGCCGCGCGGCAGTCTGGCGGCCCGTCCGCTCGAAGGCCAGGTGGCACGCTCTCGGAAACCCCCCCCCCCCCACAGACGGCTGGGTGCATGACATCTCCCGCTTCCTTTCCCCACGATTCCCTTTCGCACTCCTCCCCTCCGTTATTCGTTTTGGGATGGATGCAGGGTACTGAAGGGATGGGGGGGGGGGGGGGGTGGGACGGGGGGGCGGAGTCGCTCCAGCTTGGATATCTACACAGATCTGCTGGGGGGGGGGGGGGGAGGGTGGAGGAGGGTGTGGGTGGGAGGAGATTGGAGGGGGGAGGGGGTGGGGCTGAAGATTAGAAATGATGGATGTGCTTTGTTTGCTCTGATAACCGCTATCTCCGCTGGCATGCATTAGACGCACCGGTGTGTAATAAGGGCAGTGTAAACGCGCGCGCTGCGCTTCAGCTGAACTCACTGCTCTTCTCCGGAAGCTTCTCCAGGAAGCGCCTCAGCACCACACTAACAGTCCTGTTTGACTTTGTGTTTTTTTAAATTAATTCAAATTTAAATCTAGATAAGATGGGCTTTTTTTGTACCTCATGAATGTAAATATTGCACAAAATATGTAAATATTGTAAAATATGTAAATATCGTACATTGTGCGTGACTGACAGGGGGGCTTTTGTCAAGGGAAAACATCCAATCAGCCAACCTCGCTAGCCAAAAACACAGATAACGGTATACGGGGTAATTGAATTAATGCGGTGAGCTTGCAAGTGTGTTAAAAAGAAAGAAAGAAGGAGGGCAGAGCTGGTGTTCCACTCTTAACACCTGCCTGTGCCGAAGACAGGAAAGAGATGTCTTTACACACAACACAATCCATGGCCCTTATCCTTATTGCTCCTAAGGGGGAGAGAATGAGGAGGGAGAAATTGCGCATTCACCCGACTAATGTAGTCAGACAAGTATAGACAGCTTTTATCTCCAAAAAAATGTGGTGCCTACAAGATCTCTAATGGATTTTTTTTTTTTTTTCTGGTCTTTTTTTTCTGTCCCGACTGTTAAGATTGAAGGTTAAATAGAGGCGGGAGTCATTGTGACAGCATCGTTGGGTGTTTTATAATAAATCAAAAAGTGATTTTTTTTTTTTTTTTGTGCCTCCAGAACCCAGGATAATTAAATTGCCGAATAAAAAATAAGCACCTTTCATCGGTCGCTTCTCTTTTAGGAGCGTTGACGCATCGGCACGCGTGCCCAGGACGTGAGCAGACACCGCTCCAAACGTCACAGCGAAAGCCGGTCGTCCTGACCGCTGCTCATCTTTTGTTTCGTTCGGCGCGAGCGGAATAAATATTACCGTTGGCGTGTGAACTTTTTCAGCGTCGCGTGCGTTGGTGGTAACATGAACTGCAAAGTTTGAAAATAAAAATAAATGAATAACAAATCCTTTAGGAAAAAGGGCAGAAATGTTTCCAGCGAAAAGCCGTTTAACGAAGGGGAAAAAAAACGGAATAAATCCTGTTATTTTATGGGAAGGCCATTATAAATAATGAGTTATTGCCACGACTTTGAGAGTGTTTTGAAAAAACTGTGAAATCCTGTCCAAAGCACAACCAATCACGTCACGTTGCACATTGCTGACGTCATTTATCGATGAAAAGAACTTATTTCTGTTTTTCTTTTTTTTTTCTCCTCTCGATGCTGCTTCATGGGACGACCTTGCTGGTGATTGACCTGCTAAAGGTAAGAAAATAAGTGTGTGCTTTAAAAGTAAATGAA
>NC_049209.1:49597806-49655306 GCF_013347855.1 Anguilla anguilla
GGCAGAGCGTGTGAGAGAGAGAGAATGCGTGTCGGGTGAATAAATACATGAATCAATAATCAGGCCCGGTTCCTCGCCAGCCTGCCCGGGACCGGGGTGGGGGGAGGGGAGAACGGGGGGGGGGGGTGATGGGGAGCCGCCCCCTTCTTCTATCGAGACAAGGTCACGTCCTCCTTAAAGTTAATAAGATTGTTAAGTCCGATGGTGCTTCTCGGGCGGTATAAAAAAAAGGCATAACCCAATTCGGAAGGGGTCAGATAAAGCCTTTAAATATTCATGGCGGACCTGAAACGAAATACGCTTTTATATTCTCGGGGATGTGGCCGCATTAACCGGGGCGCTTTCACCGAACGGCGCTCGGATTAGCCGGAGGACGCTCGCTTCAGAGGCCCGCAAATATAGCATCGCGCGTATTCTATTACTAACGCCGCGGGCAGTGTTACCAGCGCCTTGTAGCGCCGGTCCTGAAATATTGAAGGAATCAATCTGTTTCTTTTTTAGCTTCGGTAACAATCCCACATTGGTCTCCACCGTTTAGGCTCCCTTGTACTGCTCCCTGATTGGCCCAGCCTAAAAATAATATTACATAATATATTTACAATCGTAATTATTTCATGCTGGGGGAAAAAAAAAAAAAATCTACTGTATGTATCCTGAAATAGTATCTGTGGTGCTGTAGTAGATGATCTTTTTCCTTCAGACTCGAGCGTCGCCACGGCGAAGCTCGCCGGTGTGAGCGCGGCGTTTACGAAGTGCGCGGCCCCTCAGCATCGCCGCCCGAATCGAGAGTAATTAACAATACACCAGAAGTGATTACTTCGGAAAATAAAGCAAGCGGGTAATTTGATTCGGGGGAGCGGGGAGGCGTGGTGACACTTAATAAGTTGAAACTTATTAGTTGAAGCATTAATTACTTGAAGCTGTTAATGAACAGTCCCCCCCCCCCCCCCCACTACCCCCCCCCACACACACGCACACAAAAACCCCATGATCATTTTCAACATACTGTTTCGGAAAATATTAAATGTCTTCATCTCGGACTACGATGCATTATTAGATTGCGTTCTCAATTCGCAGCTGGGAATCATGAGGTCATCTGCATTCTTTGCAATGGCCTGCCATTGGCTATCCATAAGATTCATGCAGATTTTTTTTGTTTCTCTCTTTCTTTGCTTTTTTTTTGGGGGGGGACACACACACAATGCCGAGGGACTCAGGCCTTTAATTTGGGGGGGGGGGGGGGCAGAATCTTAATTGTTTTGTTTGGCGCCCACGTTGGGGCTCCCGGGTTCCGGGGGGGGGGGGGGGGGGGGGGGGGGATCGGGCACTTTTGGCGCCGCTTCTCCGTCCTTTAAGCTCCGCCCCCTGCCAGGACCGCCCGCCGGCGAGGTGAGGGATGGAGTCCGCCGCCGGTCTGATTAAAATTTAAAGAAAAAAAATATTAATGACCCGAACTGTCCTCAGGTTGAGACATACGGCCTCTCTCTCCCTCCCTCTCTCCTTCCTCTCTCTCATTCTCTCCCTCACCCTCTCTCATATGCTCTTGCACTTTCTCTCTCCCCTTCTCCCTCTCTCTCTCCCTCCCTCCTCTCTCTCTCTCTCTCTGCCTCCCTCTCTCTCCCTCCCTCTCGCTCTTTCTTCTCCCCCACCCTCTCTCCCTCTCCCTCTTTCTCGCTCCTCCTGGCCCTTTGATGAAGTCACCTGACGGGCCAGGTCCAGGTGCGGGGGATAGCGTTAGACTGTGGCTGGACAGGTGGCAGTGTGTGAGAGGACAGTTTTGAGCCCCCGTAATGAGAGAGGGGCCAACTGCTCCTCCATCTGCCGCAGAGAGGGACGCTGCCGACCATTAAATCACATCTCAAAGTTACGCTCCCGAACTCCCTCTCTTCTGTCTCTTTCACTCTCTCTCTTCTGTCTCTTTGACTCTCTCGCCTACTCCCTCTGTTCTCTCTCTCTCTCTCTCTTCTGTATCTTTCAGTCTCTCGCCTACTCCCTATGCTCTCTCTATCTCTCTCTCTCTTCTGTCTCTTTCACTCTCTCTCTTATGCCCTCTGCTCTCTTTCTTCTGTCTCTTTCAGTCTCTCTTTCAATCCGACCCCCCTCTGATCTCTCCCTATCTCTCTCTCTCTCTCTCTCTCTCTCTCGTGTCTCTTTCACTCTGTCCTACTCCCTCTGCTCTCGTTTTCCTTTCTCTCTCTCACACTCACGCATCCCCATTCTGGTGTCCTTCTCCCTCTCTCTCTCACTCTCTTCCTCTCCCTCTCTCTTTCTCTCTTTATTATTTTTACTCATGAATATTTAATGACCGTAAAGGAGATGTTTGTTGCCACAGGATTGCAGCGTAGCAGGCCTGTCATTAAGAGTGAGAATAACGGGCTGAGAGGACATGGCTTATGATAAAAAATAACGTAAAATAAGCTGTGTGAAATGAACCACGCCCTGTTCCAGTCCCTGCCCTAGCCGTGTTTCCAGCGCCGGTTATTCCGTGTGATGTAAACGGCGTCCTGTTTCCCGGGGGCCGAGCTCCGTTTCCCCTTCGCGTCGAACGGGGCGGGGTTACGATTGACGTTCAGGGGGGCGAGAGCGGCGGTGACAGGCTCCGCCCCCCTCTCCCTTGCGAGCGTGCGCCTCGCAGCCGAATCGCTCCCCGCCTCTCCGCCCCGACCTCTGCGGTGCTTTCGCCCCTCGTCTGCCCCTCCCTCCCTCCCCCCTCCCCAAACACTCCCCTCCCTCCCCCCTCCCCAAACACCCCCCTCCCTCCCCTTCCCCAAACACCCCCCTCCCTCCCCCCGCTTGTTTCACATACGTGCCCCTGTCAGGCCAAAGCCGCCTGCCAGGAGGGCACTGAGTGACACGGAATGGCTGCGTGCGAACGAGTAGGCGTCGCTCGGGATTATGGGTAACGAGCGGGTTCTTCTTCGTTGGTAACGGGGCGGAGAGGAGGGCCGATGCGGCGACGTCTCCCAGAGCTGTGGTTCGGGGTTCGAGGTTCAGGGTTTGAGAGGGGTGGGTTTCGGTGTCAGCTGTCTGCCCCTGCCTGCTGTTTGACTGGGGAGGGGGGGGGGGGCGTACCAAATGTTCGCCGCGACAGACGATTTAACACTGGGCGGGGCGGCGGCCAGAATCACAAACGCATCCGTTTTGTGTTTCACGGCCAGATTTTGAGCGCGTTTAAGAGCAAGAGGCTCTCCAGACTCTGTCAGTAGTGGGTCAATGACGTATATAATTATTTTAACACTAGATGCTGGTGAAAATTTGAAAACAATAATACAGGGCACTGAGAATTTGATGATAATAACCAGAATGTCCAGTTCAGTTTTGAGCGTGATTTCAAATTTTGATTTCCTTTAAAATAAGCCAGTAATTTCCTGACCCAGGTCTGGTCTCTACAAGCATACTGATTTTTAAAAAGCTCACGTAGGTAACAGTTAGTCAAAAGAGATTTAGCTGCCCCAATAAACCTTTATTTGATGAGGGGGTCCCGGGGGCAGATCTTTTTGATATGTGCAATTGCTTAACACGTCACGTCAAACATAGGCCCGGATTCGCATTTGAATGCAGATCTGATTATGGTAAATGCTACTAGCGCGGTCATGTAGTCGCCCTAGGGAATCGCGTCAGGTTAACGGCATCACACAAGACGTATTATCGTCGTCGCAGATGCGCGGATAGCTTCGGTCTCGCGCGTCCATAGATCTCGCTGTTTATTTCCGGAGCGCGCAGAGACAGACAAAGAGATTAAACTGGTTTCCCTTTCCATTTCACTCCAGCTCTTGGTGCCAGATCCGGTGGCGTTTCGAAAAAGAAACAACCGAGATCTTATTAATCAAATTAATTAAGCCCAGGGCAACCGCGCGAAAAAAAAAATAAAATAAAATAAAAAAGCAGACGCACCCGGTCGGAGTTGCCAGCGATCGCACCGGGCGAGCATGGGAATTCGGGAAACTGCGAAGGGGGAGTGCGCCGCGGGGAGACATTTTGGATCGGCGTTCAGGGGGAGGCTGAAGCCACCGCGTTCTGCTCCGGGGGGGGGGGGGGGGGGTTAACTGGAGATTTGCCAGTCGAGGCCCGGGTGGGCGTGTGGGAGTCCCAGGGGGCCCCGCCATTGGTTAAGCAGCCTCAGGAGAAAAGGAAAGCGGTTGGCGCTAAGACTACAGAAGCCAAACAGTCTGTTAGCGGGAAGTGGCTGCCTTACCATACCTTTTTAGCATAACCTGGCGCTTCTACAGTACATAGACCCCCCTGGTGAAGAGATGTTGATTATTGTACATTGTCCTTGGCAACCAGCTAAGTAACAGGAACAAATAAATACAAAGGAAGGCTTAATGGCTGATATGTGTTTGTTTGTAGAGGACCGGTTATGAGCAGGTGGTCACATACGGTTAGCCGTTCACGGGCGATGTTTTCCAGAGGGAGTCAAATGACCTCGGGGGCGGGCGCGGGGGGGTGAAGGAGGGGGGGGAAACAAACTCCCCATTTGAGTAAGTGAAGCTGAACTCTGGGGAAATGGTGGGATGCGGAGAATAGCGGGCCATTAAGCACGTTGGAGAAAATAGGCCGATGGTTTTAAATGGGGGAGGCGGGGGGAGCGGGTGGAAATTGAGGTCATGTGACGGCCAGCTCTGTCCTTTACAGGAACGGTGCTGGAGCCGCCCAGTTTCCATGACGGCAAGTTTAGTCAGAAATGTTTTTGCTTCTGATTCTGGCTGCGATAAACACACACACACACACACACATATATGTATATGTATTTAGTTTATGGTTTTTTTGCCATGGATTTCAGATTTCAGAGACATTTCTCCACCAAAGTGATTCAGACTACAAAACAACATGCTATGTTACCTGCGGATAATCTCCATCTTTGTGTTAAATAAATTCTTCTGAGAAAATTCATATGGATTTATAGATCTGTAAACAATGTACTATTCTTGAATTCATATTTTGGGGGATGATTCTCCTGAATACATTGCAATAGGCAAACTACATAAATTAATTTATTTATTTATTGTAGAAAACACAGTAAGAAGGATGAACAGCAGTGTTGGTCATTAGCAGGGAAATGGGATTTTCTGTAGCAGGGATTGAGCACTCTCTTACAAACACACACACGAGCACACACCCATGCATGTGCACAAACACACACACACAAAAGTGCGCACACACGCACACCAACACATACATACACATATGCACAGACTCACACACATGCGAATGCACACACACTCACAGACACACACACGCACACACACACACACACACACAAACATGCCAGCTGGAAGGAATTTATTTGTAGCGCGCCACAATTTGTGTACCAACCCCAATGTATGACTTCTGTTCATCTTCTGTGAGACGTGCATATGTTTCTCTGAATCCAGTTAAAATCTTTCCGCAGTAACTCCATGAAGCCGAATAAAATATTGATTATTTTTTATATGTTTGGGCTTGCATAATACCCTTCTTTTTATAGTGAAATTATAAATGCAGTTTAACAGGGATTTTTTTTTCTCTTCGATTATTGTCTCTTGCACATACAAATTGGCAAACATTCTTTTTCAGTAATTTCCATTTCGCTCAGCCAATGGGGTCGCTGATTATAAATAGCGGGAAGTCCGGACAGAACTGTACAAAGCTTCTGCCAAGCCTCTCCTCTGCCCTATTTCACCAACTCTACAGCACTCCTCTTCTTTAGGAAAAGAGAGAAACACAAAGCAAAAAAAAAAAATCCCATCTGATGTTATTCTTTGTGCGTCATGGGAAGAGCTACAGTGTCTGTTTACTGGTAGCAACCATTTAGATAACCCTGGAAAAAAATACTGTTTACCCATAGTGCAGTACTCTGTTATTATGGAAAGTTTTAATTTTTTTAAGTTTTAAAGGTTAATTTTTATATAACCTTTATAGTATTTAACCAAGCAGGTCACTTACTGTAAGAACAAATTCTTATGTGCAAGGCTGACCAATATGTATTAAATTCAGGCCACTGGTAGTGCGTTGAAGTGCCTTCTGTAGATGTTTGAAGTTGAATAAGTAAGGTGATGCGTGACGTGTGTGATGCTCTTAAGCCATGTTTTATTTAGAGTGTTATATTGGGCATCGTGTGAAATGCATACTGGTATAAAAAAAGCCATCAGTGCTCTGGCTTAAAAATCGTCACACAAACACGCGGCATGCAGACACGCACAAGAAAACAGTCGCAAAGCGCACGCGTGCACACAGACTAGCATGCTATCGCAAAGCGCACGCGTGCACACAGACTAGCATGCTATCGCAAAGCGCACGCGTGCACACAGACTAGCATGCTATCGCAAAGCGCACGCGCGCACACAGACTAGCATGCTATCGCAAAGCGCACGCGTGCACACAGACTAGCATGCTATCGCAAAGCGCACGCGTGCACACAGACTAGCATGCTATCGCAAGCGCACGCATGCCCATACACACTAGCACACAATCGCAAATGCACACATGCATGCAAGTACACATGCACGCTCACACACACGCGCACTCACATACAAGCACACAACTGCAAGCACACACATGCACGCAAGCACACAAGCACACACACATACAAGCACATGATCGCAAACGAGCACACACACACACACACTCACACAAGCCCAGCTGCCAAATCAGTTTCTCTAAATAGTAACTATTTGCTCTATGTCATTTTCAGTTAATCAGGAAATGCCCATGTCCACAAGCAAGCACTGGTGGAGGTTAGAATGAATCACAAAAAAAAAAAAAACAGAAAAACTATCCCCCATACAGCTCATTCCTCCCAGAGAGAGTTCTTCTTCTCTTGTACCGAGACCCGTGCGCAGCTCTGCTCTCAGAGGTGGCTGCTGGGGCGCTGGTGGTGTGCCAAAGTGCTCACGGGAGCCTTGGTGGCACAGAGGTGCTAATTGAAAGGTTCGAGCCCGTTTAACTGAACTTGACTGTCCATTAAAAGAAGGCACTGGAAGTTAATGTATCATTTTTAAAGGGGGATAAAAGTGTCAATTACCTCCAATGTGTCCGTGCTTTACAAGCTCTTAACCTTTGGGAGTTTCAAAAAAAATATTTAAAAAAACCCACCTACCATGGATTAATGGGGTCAGATGAGAGTTAGAGTAGAAAAGAAAAAAATAGAGATTTTTTTGTGTGAAATTTGTTTTTAAGGGGATATTTAATTGGAATAATCTGAACTTGAGATATTTTTTGAAAGGGTCTTAACGGCCTTTCTTAGAGCCCCTTTTTCTTTGTTATCTGAATTATCAAGGCCAACGTCCCGCACTGCTTTAATCACTGCGGGATATAATGGGGTTGGTACGCTCAGGGATAGAGTTTTGACATTATTCAGCAATGGCGTCTGAAGACCCGCTGAAACTTTCACTCATAAGTGCGAGCGAAAGTCACCCTGGATAAAAGTTTCTTCCAAAAAGTAAAAGTGTCAATGTTAAGGCCGCTGAAACCTGTTGCTCTCCAGTGGAATCGGGTGCATGAATGTCGCGGTGATGCGTTTCGACTCTCACAGTCACCTCCCTGTGCCAAAACTACCATTCGTCATCCAGGGAAACTGGCTCCTCACCGGACTGACATCACCACACACATTAGCGTCAAGCACACACAGTTAGCTCCATTCACCTTTGACCCCCCAAGGTGCGTGTGTGTGTGTGTGTGTGTGTGTGTTTGTGTGGCTGGCTGACCCAGGGGAAGGTGAGCACCTCATTTTGGAACCTTAGGCCCTGAGGTGTCCTCACACCCCGAGAAGCAGAACGTGGGGGTTGGTATGTTACCTTGGCAACCCGACATAAAAAAGCGGGACCTTGTGCTCGGGGGGGCAGGAGGTGACTGCTCCCGCCATTTGAGCCTGATCCACTGGGGAGGACACAGCCTGCTGAGGGCTCCAGTAAGCACAACAGGAGGAGAGGCAGAGTGCTGCCGGAGAATATTTTATTTAACTCATCTTGACGATATGGAAACATTTTTCAGTATTTTCATGGGATACGTTTGTCGACGATACTGACCGAATGAAAATCGCCGGAGATCAATCTGTCGTTAATTGATGCGAATCCGAGACGGGAGGGATGGAGCGGTCGGCCCGAGTCAGGTGGTGCCGCCCTCGTTTCTGACGGCCATGTTGCAACGTGATTGATGTTCGGACCCGCTGTTGCAATAAATCGCAACGATGTTTCCATCTTCTCTTTCTGACTTGAGTGTAATTTCATTGTGCGAACATGTATATATATATATATATATAGAAAGAAATAAATACACGCTACCTATGTGCGCAGCGCTGAGGTGTTTTTTGCTGAGAACGCCGGAGACAAATTGAAAATATTTCAGCGGTTTTTATGTTGACGGGCCCTTCCTATGCTTATTAATTTGTCTGGGGTTCGGGTGACACCTGAATACAAATCGTCGGGACCGAAACCATCTGTCTCGGAAAGGGTTCCGTTTCTCATCTTGTTTCGGGGAGCTGGAGCAGTCAATCAAAGGAACAACCCCCCCCCCACGACTTTATAGTAATGCAAATAAAATAAAATAAATAATATAAAAAATAAACATATCAGGTGATATTTTTCTCATGGGTCCTTTGGAATGGACAGATACACCGCTTTGCTTGTCCTTAGTCCATCAGTAATATCTCTAAGCGCCGAGCTTTTTTTTTGTTATTTCTTCGCCACCAAACAAAGCGCCAGCCGACGTAGGCTTCTCCCAGTCCCCCAGCCCCCCCCGGCCCCCCCTTCCGAGATCCTCGCACCTTCGTTTTCCAGAAACGCGTGGCGCCAAGCTGCCTCTCAGGCGGAAGCTTACGCTAAACCTCCCCGGAAGTTTCCGTGTCCAAGTGGATTCCTCCGCTCAGGCCGCGTTAGCCTTCCCGCTGGCCGAGCGAGTGTGGCGGCGGTGATAAGGAACCGGGACGCGCCGGCGAGCCCCCCCCGTCTCCATGGCGCCCGTCAGAGGGGGGCGGGCGGTCACAGTTTGAGATTGGGGGGGAGGGTGTTTGGCGGAAACTAAATGAAGGTAAGAAAAACATTTCACACTCCTTCTCTCGTTTTATTTTATTTTTTTTCCGTCGGTGCCACTTTGGTTCTCGAGCTTCCGGAAAAAAGCTTTTGTGTTTTTTTTTGAGCGC
The DNA here is from genome assembly GCF_013347855.1 of Anguilla anguilla. NCBI lineage: Eukaryota > Metazoa > Chordata > Actinopteri > Anguilliformes > Anguillidae > Anguilla > Anguilla anguilla. The sequence goes on from NC_049209.1 coordinate 49,606,925, forward strand.
CGGGCCTAATCCGCTGACCGTGCGCACGGAACACGCGTAGCGTACCCGCCACCGCGTCAGCGAAAGGGCAAGTCGCGCGCGGAGTGGCCCCTGTCGCCTCTCCTCCCTCCTCTAATGGCCTTCCAAAATGTCAGTTAGGATGTCTCGGCCGCCCGCAAGCCGCACCGGCCAATCGCCCCCCGCCTCCGAGGACTCTCGGCCAATCAGAGGAGCGGGAGCCCGTGACCTTTTCCCCTCTGATTTGATTAGTCCTTAAATCAAGGAGGGCCCCCGTGCTGTTCCGTCTCCACTAGCGGGTATGTCAGACCTCCAGATCATTTTAATCCAGAGAAAAACAGGGTTTTATTTCATCAGGGAGGAGGTTTTATAGTTGAATCTATCCCAGCATGCTGCACAGAGACTCCCTGTCCTTTCCTTGACTTGTCATCAAAAAAGGGCGAATAAATTATGCAAATCGTATTCATCCGCTGGACCAGCAGAAAGGCATCGTGGTAATACCAATCGCGCAACCCACCCCCTGCCCCCCACCAATACACACACACACACATACGCGCGCACGCACACACACACACACACAAACCTCACAAGTGGAGCAAACACTTTATCAACATCACACAGCAAGAAGAAGGATAACAGTTCATGTTATTGTTGCTGATAAGCGGAACGATAATACGACAATGAAATCCCCGAGTCTAAATCCTTCTGCTTTGGCTTCGACTTCTAAGATATGTATTTGGACAAAAGGGAATGTTTACTTTGATTTGTTCGATACGGATGGCCATGTCGTACCTTTTTTAAAATCAAGCCAGGAGTATAAGTGCACCTGTAACATTTATTAAGCCACAGCTTTGTGCTAAAAACCGTAGCTGGCCCACACACCAGTTCTTCCTTTCATGCTGTTGCCTGCTGCTAATGTTTATACAGTGAAAATGGGCTTGCAGGAAGGTTCCAATTAATATTGATAGCTGAACAGGGACTGGTTTCATATCCCACCTTATGGCAAGAAAGAAAAGTTATATTATATTTTGCAGTCTCCATCAATGCAATAAAAAATATGAGATTTTTGACGCATATATTTATTCATTTTTTGTATTTTTTTGTGCCTCTGCTGTGACATGCAGTATCTCAACAAACTTTCAGTCATGTTTTTTTTTTGTTTTTTCTGAAGATGTGTGTTTATTTTACCTTGTTTTATTTACTGCGATACTTATTCCCAGGGTGATTTTAGTTTTTTTAATTTCTGAAAGCGTAGCAGATTGTAACTAGGCCGGAACAAATTCTTCCAACAACTTTACTTCAGCGACTCATCATGGAGTCACCAGCCCTTTCCCCTACCACTGCCAAACTGCCTCGGTCAACAGCCAGTCAGAGCAGAGCGTCTTTTACAATTACATCTATGGTAACCGATAAGTGCATCTTTTACAATTACGTCTATGGTAACTCATACAGAGGTCAGTGCTTTATCACTGTAATTAGAATTTCCCTTCCATAAAAAAAAAACTTTATTGTAAAATGAAAATTTTGAAATAAAAGTTATTTATAGTTTCCGGCGGTATAGTATCTTGGCGGTTCACCTGAGGTGAGCCATTATACCTCACCTGCAAACGAAGCGAACTTAACAGCGACATCACACCACGACGGCTGCGTTCGCACGACGACGTCGATGTTCGCAGCCCCTCGAGCTCGCCGCGAATAATCCCGTCAGAGGCGCTAAAACAGGGGGGGTGAGACGATTGTGCGGAGGGAGGAGGAAGCGTGAAATAAAATATATTCGGAAGCGTTAAGAGTGTTTTTACGCAGCGCGCCCGGGTGGGGGCGCTGCATTCCGTCGCTCTGGTCCCGTGGGCCGGGCCAATCAGAGCCCAGCGTTGACGTCATGTGACTGGAGGAAACGTTAAAGTCATGGTCCCTCGACTCACTTAAAGCCATTATAATTTTATATTTTATTTATTTATTTTTTTACCTGCTAAGTGTTCTGGCTGCTAAGACTTTCCATGCAAATTCAAAATGCTTTATTAGCATGATATACACTTGTAAAGGCGCCCACAGAAATACATTATACAACTTTAATGCAGATTAATTAAAATAACTGCTATACCAGCTCACAGCAGCAACCACTATATCAGTAGTAATAATAATAGTATTATATTTTTAGTATTATTATTAAAACCAGCAATAGTAATAATGCAGAATGTTTTTTTTTTCAAAAAAAAAATTGTTATTTCTCTGTTTCTCAGTCACACTCACTCCCCCCGTCTCTCTCTCTCTCTCACTTTCTCCTGTTTCTTCCTCTGTTTCTCTCTCTCTTTTCCCTCCCCTTCTCTCTCTGTCTCTCGCCGTCTGTCCACATCTAACATTTTCAGTCGTGCCATTTAGCACGGGGGTGCGGGGGGGGGGCAGATTAATTTGCCATCGCCGATATCGCCGGGCCCCATTAACGGGGGCCGAGCATTACGGGCGGAACGGGGGGGGCATCGTTAGCCGGATAATTACCGGAGATAACTCGCCGTGACGTAACGGCCGGGGGAAAGGGCCGGGGTGTTTCCGGCGGCAGAAAGGCCAGCCGTTAAATAACCGACGCCGACCTCAACCCCCGGTACGAACTCTGGAAACGGCGGGAAACCTGTTTCTGCGAGGCGGAGTCACATCGTTGCCATGGCGATCTCGTCGATCGACTCGCGTGAGACCTTTTTGAGCCAAAATGAAGGCGCTGAAAGTCTATGACAGGGATTCGGCCCACATTTGTTTTAAGTTTTTGTGGAGCGAAGAAGGCCAGACCTGGCACACTGACAAAAAAAACAAAGAGATGAACTCTGTGACTCACTTCTCAGCAGAGGCCGTGTATTATGAACATAATTTATGTGTCCTGACTGAACTCAGTCTGGGTGCTTCAGCTCTTTTGGGTCCATTCGCTATTTAAAGTGCGGCGGGGGAAACGGCCGCAGCCATTACCTGTCCACACGCCGCCCGCCCCTCTTTAGTTTAGTCCCCGTCCAGACATCGGTCAGATAGAATAAAATGCGCTATTGAGTCCGGACGAAGGATGGTTTCGCCTTTCGTTTCCACAGGCCGTAAAGCATGCTCGTCTGTCCCTCGGGCTTGTTTTCAGAGCCGTGGCGGTCGATACCGCTTCAGATGCTTCGAAGTATCGATCGCCGATGAGCGGAGAGTCAAGGTGGATGTGCCTGGCAATTATTACCAGGAAGGAAAAAAAAAAATATATATATATATATATATATATATATACAGCCTTTAAATTTTTCGGCCTTTTAAGTTGTTGAGGTATTTATGTTTCGATTATTTTGATATTGGTGATTGACATTCCACTGACTAATATGTCAAACGAATAATAATCATCAACATCTTCGTCTTTATCACTACCATCGTCACTATTATTGTTTTCGTACAGAAAAATATGTAAATTTTTAAGCGTGCTGGAGCCACAGAAGATTCTTGGAAAACTGCCGAATCTGTCAACGGGCGCTCTCGCACACGCCCACAAGCACGGCCTTTACCTGTAGGCTCCGCCTCCTCGCGGCCATTTTTCGTTAAAAATGTTCGGTCGTTTCGGCTCCCCGATTTTTATCCTCGCGCGCTTGATCCACCGCACAGCGCGGGCGGCGCAAAAGAAAAGAGCGTTTAACGGCAAATGAACGATATCTTTCGCCGAAGAGCGCCCCTGATAGAAGAACTCCTGTGGCGATGAACTCCTTCGAGTGTAAGTCTTTAATTTGGGCCGGTGACGATTTATCTCAGTTGAATTGGTTCAGAAATCTGGCTCTTTGTCGAAAGTTTTCATTTGCTGTGATTGCTTTGCGCAGCTCCTTACCGGTTTGACAAAGAACAGGAATGGCTTAATCTTATAACCGGAGAAATTGAGAAGGACAGCAGGAAGTCCACCGGTAACAAATAAGAAAATCTCCCAAAAAATAAAAAATAAAAAGAACGGCAAAGTCTTAGGATGAGGTGTGCCCTTATCTCTGTGTTTAAAAAAAGTTCAATAATTAGAAAGAAATTGAAGATGTGTGCATATACCAAAAATATCGAAAGATTGAGCAAACACCCAGCCGTCTTAATCAGGTTTAGAATACACCGCTCATGACCTTGTGCTGATACAGGTAAAGATAATCAGATAAAGGCGTTTGCATGGCCCATTTCAATAATCAGAGTATTGCCATAATCGAGGTAGGATCAGTGCACATGCAAATGGACACCATGTTAGCAGAGGAACACTGTGAATGCTGCATTTATTATATACAGGTGTATATATATATATACACAGTATATACTGCTACAGGCTCTGCTGATGACTAACGCAACCAGCTCTCCAGAAGTCACGATTTTTCACCCCCTCAGCCCTGTTCATCCGCCCCCGCAGCCAGTTTTTAAAAAAGAATAAAAAAATCAATTTAAAACGGAACACCGCACATCAGTGCATCTTTATTCTCTGTGGCGAGCTGATACGTACCTACGTCCAGCGATTGATTTTCGGGGGGGCGTTCCGATGTGCAGAGAACCCTTTGGCGAGCACGTCTCCAAAGGCGTCCGGGAGCCTCGATGTAAAAAAAACAGAGGAACTGTTTTATTTTGAGCCGCGGTGTGAGATTGATGCGTAAAATGGCGCGTTATTGTTTGTTCTTCTGAAAGAAATTGCCTGGTGCTCTTTAAAATTCTTATTGGATTTTCTCCCCCTTGCCTTGCAACAGAAGACTCATCTAATGCCAGAGACATCCGCAATGAAAAAAAAATCCATCCCTCTTTCCTCTGATTTCTGTAGTCTTAATAAAGTATTCATGTTATCGTGGCATCACAGAATAGACGTTATCTGTTTGTTTTGCGACGGGTGGGGCTTGTGTTGTGAATTCAGCTTACCAGGGTTTCAGCGTTTTTGTTTGAAAACAGACACTGTTCACAATCTCAAGGTAACTTTTTTTTTCCAAGTCAGCGTGCTCGTACTGTTTTGATCTGAAAACTCCAGGGGTGCGAAAGGGGTTTTCTGTTTTGGGAATATTGAGAAAGGAGAAAGGATCACAGATGCTAGACTCATTCTGGCCTGCTGGGACGGCGTGTCTGATGCAAGTTCATTGCAAATTGCAAAATAACTTCCATTGCATTCCGTTGCGGAATGGGCAGCCATTGTGGCTCGTGAGTTGCCTTTAAAATGGTCTCGTGTGCGGAAGCAAAACGGCCATTTTTTTCTTTTGTCTTCAAACAAATGATGGAGTTTGGAAAATGATAATGGAATTGCTGCCTAATAACATAATTGCCACAAGCTTCACATCACATTTAATAAGTGCCATATAAGCCTGCCATAACAACCACATAAAGTATTAATAAAGTATTAATACCAAAAAGGATGATAACACAATATTTCATTGCTTTGAGGGGTTTGTTTTTTCGTTCTGTCGACTGTGTGCGCGCGTGCGTTATTAATGCATCTCAACATATAATATCAGCATGTGTATGTTCTGTAGTTTCCTGTGTATAAAAAAGGTTGACTTGCCCATTTACCTGAATGCCAGATGGCCAACAATGAACTGCATGTGCAAATGCCACTAATCTGTGAGACTTTCTCTTGGGTATTTTCTAGTCATGTTTTGTCTTCGAGTGTAGAAAAAGAGCTCAGCAGGAACCTAACTGGACTAAATGTCAGTTTTGTAGATTAGAGTAGGCCCCCCCCTCCCCCCCCCCCTCCTTTCTGTCGGGTTATTCACCCATTTCTTTTTTTTTTCTCTCCTCCAAACGATCTCATCCACCTGAAGCCTTAATTACAGAAGTAGCCCTAGCAACTGGCACGAGGCATTTTGTGCCTCATTATGTTTGCAGGCAGCGGACGGGGCTGACAATTAGTTTAGTCACTTTTTGCCGTAATTGTTCCGGCTCTCGGTGCTTAAAAAGTAATCTGCTGAAAAATGCGCTCTGGTCGGTTCATTCCCGCGTCAGCCACCCTGGGGGTGGGGGTGGGGGTGCGGGGATCACCGCTAGGGCACCGCGTCGAAAAAACGGCAACCTGTTCCTGTACACGGTTAAAAAAAAACTTCGTGGGAAATGAACTTTGCCAAACTTTTCTCTTTTTTTCTGCTAATGCTTAATGAGGATGACGTGTGGGGAGCTGCTAGATCTTCGGGTAAAAGCGTCTGCCAAACGTAGTGTAATGCTACCAGAGGGTATTTTTAGGCGGGAATAGCGGTGTCGTCGGTGCACGCAGATAGACTCACGGTGATTATATATTCCGTGGCCTTTTCCCGGTGTACTTCCTGTCAGTCAGTCGGGGGTGGGGGGGTGGGAGCCGCGTATGAGGAGGACGGCGTTCCCTGGCGGCTCTCCGCCCGCGTCGGGGGATTTCTGACGCGCTCCGTGATGAAGACCGCACGAAGGCGTCGGCACACTGTCTCCGGTGACAGGGAGCGTCTCCCCTGACGGACGCGGTAACCGTGGCGATTCGGTATTATCACGGCGGCTATTAAAAGCCCGCCCGCTGCCGCGCTCCGAGTGAATGGCGGGAGGGTGCCCACCGTCCCGGGGGGGCCCCTTGGTTTGGGAAGGGTGGGGGGGCCGCATTGTGTCTAATCTTTAGCAGGGGGGGGAGCTTTCTCATGCAAATGGCCTTGATTTGGAGGGAAAAGAAATGCCAACGTCGTGAATGATGTGGGGGTTTGATTAGCAAGGGTGGGGGTTGGGGGGGGGTGGCGGGGAATCCTCTGTGGTTATTTCCATACTTTGAAACGGGGTCTCTCTCTCCCTCTCTCGCTCACTCCCTCTCTCTCTCCATCTCTCACTCACTCCCTCTCTCTCTCCATCTCTCACTCACTCCCTCTCTCTCTCTTCATCTCATGGCGCAGTCCAGTTTGCGCTCCCCTCTCTCTTCCGCGTGCGTAAAGCTGAGGCAAATGGACGCTGTCCCTCGCGATGCCAGAGAACGGCGTTCAGCCCCACGCGGCATCTACGCTGCTCCCCACGAAACCGCATTCAAAGTCAACCCGCCACTTTAACGTAATAATGGCCGCTTGCGCGTAGCGACACAGACAGGCTTCCGCCGGGGAACCTGTGGCGAGTGCCGGCGGTTGCCGGGGTCCTGTTGCCGGGACTACGGGCCCCGCGTAAGAAAATTCGGCGGGGTGAAAAGGTCACGCTCCTCGATACCGCCGGCCCTGTTTTTTTCTGGCAGGTGGGGCGCTCGGGGGAGTTTGAGTCAGCGGGTGGGGGGGGGGGGGGTAGGTCAGCAGATGGCCTGAGCCACGCCTCCAGGTATTAATGCTTAATTACCTGTGCCCCATTCGCACATTATCACGGTGACAATAAAGAGTGGAGGTGAGGAGGGGGTGGGGGGATGGGGGGGTAGAGGGGAAACTGGGTCGAAAATGACTGAAACATCACCGGACCCGCTGAGCTTCCATCTGCGGCGGGACGTCAGGTTGCATCGACGCGCTCCCGTGACTACGCCCCCACCCCCCCCTACACCCCATCCCTGCCCCCGCCCCTGCCCCCCTTCGGCCCCTCCCCACGGTATCTTCATTACTGTCGTTATCAGCGTTTCTTTAGTAACACAGCTGGGTCAAATGTAGTTCCATAAAGAGCAAGGGACAGGTTTGATACGCCCCTGTCTCTTACCCACAGGCCTTTGCTGTTGTCACCTGCAAGACAAAGCAGATACACTGTACTATGCTCAGTGCACAGATCGGAGCCTGTGTATCGCAAATGCAAAAGAAGCTCGATACATTATGTGCATTTTTTTTAAGCTGTTTATTGTGCGTCCAATCAAATACCGGCTCTGAAGAAGACCGTCTGCACCTGTACGGAATATTCAGGGCTGCAGAATCAAATTTATCACACCTGTTGGTTTGATATAACAGCCGTGAAATGCTAATTTTCGTATGGTAGAGGGTCGCTTCGCGTGGAAAAGCAAGCATGTCTCACTCAGACAGAAAATGTATGTTTTCTGTTTATTTTATGCATGGCTTACCAGAATAAAAGGTAAAGTATTTCCACGGCAAAACTAAGCTAGGACTGAGTGTCATTTTCTGGGTCGGTTTTTTTATTTATTTTATTTTATTTCTTTCCGTTCCATATTTTGAACAGACGAATATCAACTCAGATCCAGGGCTGCACTTCACCCCTCCTCCCACTGCCTCCATCTTCCCTACCTGGGTGATGTCAATCATGGCATCGCCACGGTTACCGGTGACACTCAGGGTTCCGCATTTGCATTTTACCCACTTAGCAGACGCTCTTATGCAAGGCTTCCGTTCTTTTGCATAAAATCCATTTGCACAGCTGGATATTTTTACTGGGGCGATTTGGGCTAAGTGCCTCGCTCGAGGGTGCGATGGCAGTGCCCCCCACCCGGGAACCAGGCCTGGGAGTTACCGGCCCGGGTCCTTTTTAAGCGTTATGTCACTCTGCCTTGCCGGTCCCTGTCCGGATCGTCGGAAGGCGTGTCACACTGGAACCCCGGCGGGGCGGTTCTTCTGACCGCCCCACCTCACCTCTTTGTTTAATGGCGGACCGGGAACTTTTTTTTTTTTTTTTGCTCACTCGTGGTTCTGTGCAGTCAGCAGAGCCAAAAATATATCCCTTTGCATTTGTGCTTCTCCGTGAGGTGCACAAAATGGCTGGAAAGGAGAGGGAATGGCAATACAGCTACAGTTATAGTGATTGGATAACTGAGGTGAGGTCACTATAGCTACAGCTACATTTACAGTGATTGGATAACTGAGGTAAGGGTAGTATAGTTACAGTTACAGTGATTGGATAACTGAGGTAAGGGTTGCTATAGCTACAGCTACAGTTATAGTGATTAGATAAATAACTATTAATGAGTGGTGGCTGCTTGAGAATGCATATATCTCTTTAATGGCTGCATTCAGTGGTTTTGCAAAGTAAATAGTGTATTTTGAAGATTTGTGTTTGTTTTGTTTGCTTAGGTACTTTTGAGAACTGAGATATAGAAATAATACACTGGGTCAGAAAAAGGTTGTTAGAAGTATTGATACAGCTATCTAATAAATGATAGAACAGGAACCCCTTTAGTTCTGGTAATGAGTACATTCAAACCTATTTCAGTTGAATACGTTATAAAGCTACTTACTTACATGACATCAATAGCAACTTAACTGCAATTAGGATTTAAGTAAACAGATATCAATAAAGAAAGTAATGGCATAATGATTCGGTCTCCACTGGATTTTCAAACAAGCTTTAATTTGAATAATTATCGAGAACAGAAAAAAAAAATCATTAGCAGGGACTTCTGTGTGAGAATTAATTAACTGCTGATGTTTTATGACCGTGTGTTTTGTGGTCATGGAGAGAGTGGGCTCTGGGATCTGTGTATGTTGTACATTGTGTGTATTTGTGCTTTGTCTATGTTGTATACATGTAGCTACTGTACCAACACATACCAAGTGGTTATGTAATAATAAATTAGGCGTATTGCTTTATCCTACTAAGGTACAGTTTTCGAACAGGGATGGACAAACTTATCCAAAAAGGGCCAGTGTGGGTGCAGGTTTTTTTGTTTTAGCCCAGCACTAAGACACCTGATTTTACTTAACAAAGCCTTGATGGAAGGCCATGATTAGCCAAGCAGTTGAAGTGTTTTAAAGAAGAGTTTGTATTTCTAACAGAGCCATACAGAGCTGGGATTACCAATCCTATTAGGCACTTCAAATGTGGAGAAAATAGGGGTAAAAACTTAACAAGTAATAGTAAAACAAGTGGGGCATTATGTCCGTTTCCAGTGTTTGGTTTCCTCATTTTTTTTATTTTGCATCTTGCCCTTCTTCCCCGTGAAGTGTTCTGGAGTCTCATCTGGTTCTGTCCTGCGGTACGTATCCTCTGTGCCTGAGCCGACGCCATTTTGCATCTCCAGTGGATGAACATGCATCCAAATCGAGGGGAAAAACAAACCTCTAAATAGGTCCCATCTGCGTCCCAGCCCCAGAAAGGCAGTCAGGTGTGGCGCGGGTTTTGTGATGGGTGAAAGTGGTTCATTTTTTATTTGTCTATGTGTAGAAAATGCCTCTTTTTTTCCACTCCCTTGTAAATGTCAGATTTAATAGCGATGAATGATTTGAGGCTGCTGCGAAAAGGTAGTCAAACTGGAGATAATCGGCCTTTACGAATGCAGGTAAATTAACAGAAATAATAAAGGTAGTCGGGTGAATCGTATATCATTGATGATGTTCATATTTTATATGCATTTAAATGCATGCTTTTCATTTTATAGTAGGAGCCAGAATGTCATTTGTAATTAAAAACTACAGGCATTCGCTCTTTAGCATCTTCAGATTCATTGGTGTTAATTTAACTCTAAAATGGAGTTCAAGAGGCATAAAATGTGCTCATTCAAAGTTAAATGTTTTCAAAGTTAATTTAACCAAGGTCATATTACTCTGTTTTTGTTTTTCTAAGTTGGAGCACTCAGTGTATAACCCCAATGAAGGATTCTACAGTACAGAGAGTCCTTGGTATATAATTCTATGTACAACCACCTGTGAGAGGTCCCATGTGTAGCATTTATTAGGGAGGTCTTCATGGAGCTTTGATTAGGGAAATCTCCATGTATTCTTCATTGGGGAAATCTCAGTGGAACATTTATTAGGGAGGTCTTCATGGAGCTTTGATTAGGGAAATCTCCATGTATTCTTCATTGGGGAAATCTCAGTGGAACGTTTATTAGGGAGGTCTCCTTGGAACGATAATTAGGAGGATCTCCGTGGAACCTTAATTAGGAGGGTCTCTGTTGAGCCTTTATTAAAGTGGTCTCTTTGGAACCTTTCTTTAGGGAGGTCCCCTTGGAACCTGTACTGAAGCATTTTTCAAGTGATCTAGATAGAACATAGAACCGTGGTCCATACCAAAGAACCCTTCCAGAACTCTTTCTTGTCAGAGTGTGGCATTCTAAATGCCCTTACTCAACCCTGATGCCGTCTGAGGGCCAGCTGAGAGTTGGTCTGCAGGGTTTTCCCTGCTACAGTTGGAGCAGACACACTTAATTCTGTAGTGCTGGGGCAGGTCACTGTTCTGAGGCCCTTGCTGTTTATAGTACCCGGACACACCATCCAGAGCAGCCCCCGGGTACGATTTTTTCGAAAAACAATTCTCATGCCCCCCCCCCCCCCCCCCCCCCAGCTCTTTATAGTGTCCCGTCTGGACGTGTTTAAGCGGCGGTACGGAGGGCGCGTACATCAATCAGTAAAAACGCGTCGCGCGCGTGACTCATATCTATTTCATGGGGACGGACGGCGCGATCGATACGCCTGGCTGATTAAGGTCTGCCAGCTCTCGGCAGCTTGTCGTTAGCGCGGGGGGGGGGGGACGGAAGCGAGGGGGCGGGGTGGGGTGGGGGGGCGGTCATGTGATCCGATTTCGCAGTTGCGGGCAGAAATCCCAGGTGGCGGGTCGCTATTGGACCCCTGGGCCGAAGCGCCGTCGCCTGAATCGCCGTGTAAATGGGCGATGTTAAAAAAGCCGGTGTGTGTATGTCTCCCCCTCGGATAAACCTTTCCACTAAGTGCATACATCATGTACCGGATGTCAGGGGAGTAATATATAAATCGGAATCTCTCTCTCTCTGTCTGTCTGTCTCTCTTCCTCCCTCTCTCCCTGTCTCTCTCTCTCTCTCTCTCTGTCTCTCTCTCTCTGTCTGTCTGTCTCTCTTCCTCCCTCTCTCCCTGTCTCTCTTTCTCTCTCTCTGTCTCTCTCTCTCTGTCTGTCTGTCTCTCTTCCTCCCTCTCTCCCTGTCTCTCTCTCTCTCTCTCTCCGTCTCTCTCTCTCTTTCTCTCTCTCTCCCTCCCTCTGCCTCTCTCTTTCCGTCTCTCTCTCTCTCTTTCTATCTCTTTCTCTCGCTGTGGCAGTCATGGTCTGTGCAGATCGACCGGCTCCCCTCATTAAGAGAAGATTTCAAGAGGGGGTGTTAAAAAAAAAAAAAAAAATAAGAGAGAAAAACAGAAGGAAAAACAAGAGGGAAACTGCCCTGTCGACATCGATCGCCCCCCAGTCGTCAGGGGAGGGTCTCCCTCCCGAATTGTCAAGCCCTAGATCCCCCTCAAAAGCCTTTGCGCGTGAGAACAAGAGAGCTTCAGAGCGAAAACATAGCGCTTTTATATGAAATATTGACAGAATAGCAATACCCCAAGATTTCTTGTTGTTTGACGCAGAATCCCCCCGATCTGTTTGTTTGAGATGACACGTGTCACCTAGTGGGAAGGATATAAAACCTCCCCCTGTTTCCCGCCACGTCCTGAGGCCTCGCGGGGGAATTTCGCCAAATCCCTTTTTTTCGTTGTCGGTCGCCGGGCGGATCTCGTACGTTCTACGCGACGCTCTGTGGCGGTGTTCGCGGCGTTATGAGAACGCACAAAAAAACGAGCGAGGTATCAGCGTTCCCATTTCGTATCGAGAGCGATGTCGTGTCAGAGCGCAGTTCCCAGGTTACACCACTCACTCCCGTAAAATGCGGTCTGTCTTCCCAGGAGTTTTTCTTATTATTATTATTCTTTTTTTTTTCCTCAAGGGAATTCGCAGATCAAATTCCCTTGGAGGACATTAATGAACTTAAGGCAAAGCTTTCTGTTTTTCCCCCTCCCCCCCCCCCTTGAAAAATGGAAGAATAACAAGTGGAGGTGATCAGGGCAACGCCTCGACCATAACATTCCGTCTCAATAACCGATTCGTCATCCCGCGTCCATCAGTCGACGGGGAAGCAGCGAGCCCCGAGCGCGGCGTCTGAGGGAGAGGGAATGAGAAGGCGGTGGTGATGAAATACCGCCTCTCTCACACTGTCTATCACACCCACCAATATCTGTTTGACTTTTCCCCGTTGAGAAGATTCATGGTTCCCATAGCGGTGCGCGGCAGGCTTGGAAATTGAAAGGTATAGCAGCTGCTTTGGCGAGGGTGGGGGGGGTGGATGGCGAGGGTGGGGGCGGGGGGGGGGGGGGTGGATTTATATTTTAATGTCTTAAATGGTGATATTTTATTGGTCGGCTCGTGGATGAAGTGCGCTTGCACTTTGGGGCTTTGCCGCGGATCACGGGTGGCAGGGCATTGTGGGCCAGGATGGATATTCCAAACGGGGGGGTGAGGGGAGGGGGGGGGGGGGTTCTGCATTTGATCCGACCCGCAGCAGGCTTTATGATGAGGTGGCCCTCAAGAGCTCCCGAAATGATCCCTCCTTCGTCGGCCTGGTGGACGGTGGAGAGAAGGATGAGAGCCAGGCTCGGGCTTTAATGTCACCGCGCTCTCGGTGAAATGCATCGTGGGGGCTGACCTTTCCCCGGGCACGTCGTCCTCCCCGGGGGCCGTAATGAATGCGCCATGGCTCCCCGCTACAGCCCCCCCACCCCCCCCGGGATTTGGCGGCGGACGGGGCTTTAATAAGCAGCTGTAAAAACCGTGGTGTTTGCCCCCCCCCACCGCGGCAGATCCGGGTTCACGCTGAGTGTGAGGCCGGCTCTTGGGCCAGGGACAGAACCCCCCGGCAAATTTCCGCTTAAGAAAAGCCTCTTCTCTCTTTTTCTTTTTTGGATTAGTTTAAATCCGCTAAGAGGCCTACGGTATATGAATTTATCCGCCTCGTTTTTGCGAGAATGTACAATGTCCTCCACTCGCTTCATAAGACAGCTATGGGCTGTATCAGCCATTATATTTCATTTCCTTTTTTGAAAAGTTGGAATAGACCAGAACTGACCCTGTGCAAAAATAACCCCCTTTATTGGATAAAATAGTGCCAAGCACAATACAAAGTAAATCCACAGACGACTATTAGATATTTACTGACTAAGATCTATCTAATGAGTGCTGAAGTTGCAGGACTTTGAAGTTATACCAAGCATTTCAGTAAGACTTAAAGGCGCAGTTAGGCTAGGGGAGTTTCTCAGGTTTGACGAGTTTTTGTTTGTTTTTTGTCTTTTGTTTGACGAGTCCTGGAGAAAAAAAACAGACGCACGTCGCCCCCGTCTGTCCGAAACGCTCTGACGGGCTGTTGGCGGCTCAGCCGAAGCCCCCTTCTGAGGGAACCCGGGACGGGACAGCCGCCAGTCGGGGCAGAGAGGTTTCCACAGCAACGACAGAGAGGCCGTGACCCTCGGGGGGTCTGCCGGGAAGCCGAAAGTGACACGGTTCCAGCCCTCTTTCCCGAAACGGCCTTTTGGTCAGACGTTGATCCCCCGTATCTGTGGCAACCTATCCCGGGTCCCTGACAGAACTAAACAAAAAAAGGAAACTAAGGAAGAGAATCATCCAATCAGAATCTTCACAGTCGACTCAACGACTTGCAGTGGGTGGAGTTAGAACACAAACATTACTGTCTATCACAGAGTTCATATTTATATTAAGACAGCTTTAGATAATGTGCCAGGCTCATGACACCAAACGCTCTTGTCTTGAAACGAGCCGTTTACCTGACGAGTACCATCAGTCAACAGTGTTATCCTTTCTTTAATCGCTTAATATTGAGGATTATAATGAATAAAAATCAACATTAAACGACCAACGCGCGCGAGGACGGCTGTTTGTACTGGGAAGGACGAGGCGGGTTCGGGAGAGATCTAATAGAGCTCGCGCACACAGAGGAGCTCGCCTAAGTGCACTTGATTAGATTTAAACTGATCTCTAAACTGTTCGTCGTGGTGACAGTTGGTCCTGTCTGGGGATGTTAGTAGTTTTGCGGCAATTACCAAGGAAAAACAAACGTACTAAGTACGTTTTAAATACTTTAACTGATGCAGCGTGTGGTGTTATCTGCAGAGCTGCTGAAAAGCTGATGAAAAGCTGATGAAAAGCTGGTGAAAAGCTGGTGAAAAGCTGATGAAAAGCTGATGAAAAGCTCACGAGAAGCACGGCGGCGGTCGTCGTGGTAAATTTGGATATTTAAGTGCGGTGTACCGTGGGCCCTCTCGAGACCCTCGTCTGATGTAAACGCGCGTTCAGCTTTCAAATCTAAAATTCCGAAGGCTGAAAAATTAACGATTAAACGAAAACCTCAGCGGTGACGTGTTTGAAAGCGAAGCAAAATGAACGGACAGAAGCGGCTCTAGTCGCAAGGAGCTCAGGCTTTTGGATAGCAGCGGACACACCTGTTATTGAGGTCACGCGTTCGTGTCCCAGCATCGCCGTGGAGACGAGGCCCTATTTAAAAAGTGGCGGCTTTGTGGCGTGCGAGGCGGTCCTGCAGCGTTCTCACTGTACCTTACCGCCAACGACCTCGAGGGTCAAAGCACAAGCTTTTCTTTCCTCTTTTTTTGTCAATATTACAAAGGATTTTGATTTGCCTTTAAAATCATCTCAGGTTAGAAAATGCCTACTGGGAGGTTTGCATTGGCTTGATTGTCGTGATCTTCATGATTCATGTCTTATAAGAACAATATAAAGTATTAATAACACATTAATAAAAAGGGTAATAACAACACTAAGGTGGCGAGGTGGATATATGAAGGTGTTTTTAGACGGGAAAGCAGAGAGGGTTACGCAAAGGGGTGGGATCATAGTGCAGAAGGCGCTAAGGCCAGGAATCGAACCCGCAGCCACACCCCCCTGATTTACATGAGGGCTGACAGCCCACCACCCTACAGACTGTTCCACAGAGTCTCCTGTTTCCTTACATGTTATTGTGCATCAGTCTATTATTGTGTAATTTACTATTTTCATGGAGTGGACCTCATAGCCAAGTATGCTATGTAAAAAACGATTCCATATCTTGTATGGGGTGTCAGTGTTCTAGAATCTCCAGTAATGATTGTGACGTCACAGTTAGTTCACTTAAGAACATTCAAATCGCATATTTTTGCTCTCACACCAGCTTAGAGGGTTAAAGAGTTTCAGGAGAGAGAGAGAGTGGCACGTTTTGGATGGTCATGTGATCCCTGTCTGCAGAATGCAGGTTCTGGCAGTAATTGGGGCAGCTTCTTTTATACTAGCAGATAAAGAGGTTTTTTTTTCTTTCTCCCCAGTTCTGTCCACTTGTCGATTCAAACTGTGCACGTACAGCGCCAGCCCAAACAGCCAGGGATTCCTCAAGCACAGCGCATTTCATTTCAAGCAGCTTGTAGTGGTATGGAGGGAGGGAGGGAGGGAGGGAGGGAAAGACGGCAGTGGGTGTTGAAGGGGGGGGGGAGGGTTGGAGGCTTGGCTCTCGTTTTAGACAGCCGCAATGGGCGATACCATAAAACACCTTAAGCTTTCACGTGAAGTACTTCTGACGTCCTGCAGGCATTATATATTGTTTTGGCTCGGCACTCCAGCACGTTGGATTTGAAAAGAAACAATGAACGTGCGGCTAAAGTACAGACCTGTCATCTTCAATTTGCGGGCATTTACATCCGAATCGGGTGATCCATGTAGGAATTACAGCCCTGTTCATATGTGTATGTATGTATACACCTGCTTTCTTTCAAAAGGTAGGACTTGTCCCCATCACCCTGTCACATGGTACAGAAGGCTATATATTTTTTTCCGCAAGCTGTGTGTTTGATCTGAATAAATTATGTGTGGCTTTTTTTTTTTTTTTCGGGCGCTGCCAGGGCTGAGCGTGCGGAGTGTTGCGTGCGCCCCCCCCTCCTCTCGCGTAGGCAGGAGGCCGCGCGCGTTCCTTCTTCTTCTCCTCCTTCGGATGAAAAGGCGACGGGGAGGAATGCGATGATGTGACATATGAAGAAGTGAGGAAAAAAAAAAAGAAAGAGAGAGAGAGCGAGCGAGAGAGAGATGGTGTTTCTTTTCAAGGAAGGGTATTGAGACCCCTGGGGGCCTTGTGTGTGCCATCGCCTCGGGGGGTGGGGGGGGGGGGGGGGGTTGTGAAGATGATGCTTGTGTAAGATCGTATGTGTGTGTGTGTGTGTGTGTGTGTGTGTGTGTATGTGTGTGAGAGAGAGAGAGAGAGAGTGTGTGTGTGTGTGTGTCTGTGTTTGTGTGTGTGTGTGTGTGTGTGTGTGTGTGTGTGTGTGTGTGTGTTGTAACAGTTGGGATACGTGGCCCTTTTAAGTGGAATTATCTATACTTGTGTGGGGCTACGTGGGCGCACGTTGTGAGAGATGTAGTGTAGGAGACTGACTGGGTGGCTGACCGGTGAGCTCTTTGTATCATTGTATTAGTTGTATCCCCTTCTTTTCTCAACGCTAAACATTATTGTTGCGCCGTCAGTCAGATCTGCCATCTGTCAGCATAAGTCATGAGATTACACGTTTTCATGCAGCAGCGTGGAAGAGGCAGTTTGAGTTTACTTCCTGTTTCGCAGGGATCTGAACCTCCAATCGTGGAGGGCCGCCTGGAGCGTCCGGTGTGCATGCACTTAATTTAACTCACTGAACAGTCCGCACATCAATCCCAAGGCCTACATGGACTACTATGTGAAAGGAAACTACATTACCCAGCAGGCACAGCAGAGCTCCACACAGCAAAATCTTCAGTGTAAAATAAGCCCAATTAGAGTACTTTTAACAGTGTAATAGTGTCCTCTTTGGACTTCAGACTTGCTATTTTAATACTACTAGAGTGTGTTTACCACAAGTAATTTAGCTGTGCAGGAGTGAAGTGAGGCTCAAATTGTTAATTCATTTCTAACAAAATTCCAAAAATATAGTACTTATTGTATTTGTAAACTTACTGAATAAACCTGCTATTTGTAAGATTATTGTTTGTCATGCCTTTCAGTCATGTGTTTTGCCCAGTCAGCTTCTAATAATTGCTGTTGCCTAGGAATGTTGTGACACTGTGTGCTTTAGCTTGTATGTACATAACACGACTGAGAGGAGCCAGTGGGTGTTAAAAGACTGGCAGCAAACTGCAAAACAAAGCCAATCAATCCAGTATGTAGGAGCAGCGAGAGCTAAACCCACACAGTAAAACGTCCTTGTGTTAATTCAACTGTAATGGCGTCGAATTAACGGAGAGAGAGAGGCATGTGACTTTAAACCACGAGACACGCCCACGACTGGTATATGCTTTTATAACCATCAGGCTGCCCGACCCTGTTCCTGGAGATCAACCCTCCTGTAGGTTTTCGCCCTGACCCAAACAAAGCCACACCTCATTCAACCACGAGAGATTTCATTGAGCTGCTAAATTAGCAGAATCAAATGTGGCAGATTGAGGTTGAATTGATAACCTACAGTAAAGTGGATCTCCAGGAACAGGGTTGGGCAGCCCTGCTCTATTACAGCATGTAGCTGCATTGGACTTTACCCACACACGCATCCCGCAGTGGTAACATCGGTTACCGTGGACACTATACGTCGGTTGCCGTGGAATTGGCCGAAAAGGGCGAATCGGTTCGTTCGGAAGCTCTTTCCCACGGCCCGCTGGGCCGCCCCGGCGGACCGCCTGCTCGGCGTAGCGCCCTCAGATAAGAGTCCTGAGCGAGGCGTAATTGGGGGATTCGCCACCGGGCGGAGCAGAGCGGTCTTTTGCGATTTAACGCATGACAGCGCTGTTCTCTCGCACGGACGCGAAGCGCGTCTCCCTCGAACGCGATTCCTCCGGGGATGATTAAGTCGCTCGCTCACGTTCTTCCGTTTTCTTTTGTTTCTTTTTTTTTTGGGGGGGGGGGGGTCTTTCCCCCCCCGATGCCTTTTGATGTTGCTCCCTATTTCTCTTCTGACCGCCTCCTTTTGAAAATTGCCCCCGATCTGACAGATGAGTATCTTGCGCTGTTCGCTCGCGTGTCAGGAAAACTCCCCTCGCGGTCAAACGAATTTCGGCCAAAGCCGCGCCCGGCTTTAATCCTGACAGGGAAGGTGGGGGGGCGGGGGGGGGGGGGGGGATCAGATCGGCCCCCACGGTCAGTACCTCCCTGGGGCGTTCTCTTTGCTGGGAGAACAGATCCCTGCATCAATCTCCCGGCTACCGCGAAAGATCACAGATCGCAGCGATGAAAGGGGCGAACGTTTCAGAAGGTCATCAGAGTCTCCGGCTCCCCCAGGGACATCTTCCCCCCTCCCCCCTCCCCCCCTCTCCCTCTCCGCTATTCACCACGCGGGAAGACAGAAACATTTTTCCACCGTATGGAACCGGCGTCCATCAAAGAGCCTCGGACTCATTTTCGGGCCACCGAATCAGTCCGTGGTATCAGCCGGGAGAGACTAGCACGGCCAACGCAACCGCTGTCCCGTTCACAGCCTCTGTGAAGCAGAGAGTCCCTTAAGAGGGTCCGAACGGTGTTTTCGGTGTTTGCAAATCCTCGAACCACGGTACGACCCTCTTTTTTTTAACAGAGAGAAAGAGGGGGAGCAAATATTGTGGACCCAACCCCTTTACTCTGGGTAGTTCCGGCTCTGTCGGCCGCGCGGTCTGGAACACCAAGTCCAGATGAAATTGTTATCGACTGACGTTCCGCGGTATTAAATCGATTTGCTAAATTTCATTTTGTGGCGAGGCTGCATTTACCACCTAATCTGTGTTCTGTTTCACAAGATCTTCCACAGAATTTGGAAGAGCGAAACATTTACGAGAGACGCTGATTTTTTTTGGGGGGGGGTTAGGGTGTATTTTTTCTTTAAAGTTTTTTTTCTTTCCTTTCTTTATATGTCAGACTGCCAGTGTTCTCCTTTTTTTGTACGCAGAAGAATTCTCAGGCCTTGGCATATTTGCTCGCCCTCTGGTGCATTCTACCTTTCAACTGCGAATAATATCAAAGACCTCGAGTGAAGAATGTAATCAATGAAAGTATCGCGCGTTCCACCCCGACTGTGCGTGCAGCTTGACCCGGTGCCTTGTGGGTAACTTCACGAGCATTCATTTTCAGTGCTTCAACACGGTGCCGTAGAAACCTTCAGAAAATTGCTCCAATTTGTTCCTGCTTTGTGGCTTCGGCTGATTCTTGTTTGGTTTCTTTTTTTGTTCGTTTTTTTAAATTTCCTTGTCGAAGAATGAAATGAAACAGACACACACTTTATAGTGGGTACAGTGATTTCGCAAGAAGTCTGTAAGTAACCGGAGCACTAGGTACAATTCCTTCAGGAAAATTCAGGAGCATTGGTGGGCTGAATGGCCTGTTCTCGTCATTACCTTATGTTATGTTAAATAGTGATAGACTCCTGCGATTGGTGGAGGGGTGGGGACGGAGGTGAACACTCTGTAATGTAGAGTTGTCAGAGGGGTGGTTTGTTTGTGTGTGAGGTGGTGTGGGGGGGGGGGGGGGTTAGGGGGAGGTTGGAGGGACGCAACATCAGGTGCATTTGGCGAATGAAAGCTGATGAATGAGGCGACTGGCTGGTGTGACAGGTGACCTGCTCCTCAGGGAGGAAGCGGAGAAGATGAGAGAGAGTGGGGGGTCTTAATCTGTGTTCCTCCCCCCCCAAGGAGGCGTCCTGTCGGCCTTTCATCTGCCCCCGAACACCTCGCGCCACACCCATCTGTACGGGGCGGGTCCCCAGGGAAGGGGGGGGGGCAGGGGGAGGAGGCAGGGAAGTATTTTATTCTGGGGGGAACGAGGCGGTTCGCGGCGAACTGAACCGCTAGCGCTTGGCAGCCTGGACGCCACACCTGAGCACGTTTAGCTTGGCTTGTCTCAGGCCATCTGAGCTCTGATCCAGCTGTTTCCCACGGCGACTGCCCTGTGACATCACCTACAGACACCGCCGTGTCTGCGGCAGCTGTGCCTCTGAACAACAGGGAAATCACAGAGAATTATACAACCAGGCCCTGTTAGCGTACATTAGCATCATCTGTGGAGAGGGAGAGGGAGAGAGAGAGAGAGAGGAGGGAGGGAGAAGAGAGAGAGAGAGGGAGGGGGAGTGAGACGGGGGATGGAGAGTGAGAGGGAATGCAGGAGAAGAGAGAGAGGGAGGGAGGGATGGATAGAGAGAGAGAGGGAGGTGTGTGCATGAGTTGCATTTAAGCTTGGATAAATTTTGGTCCGTTGGCTCACTCTTCCTCAGCCAGCATTATGTCTTCTCATGAAGTAAAACCAGCCTGCAGTGTGTAAATCACCCATTTCCACTTTGCATGTATCAGTGCGCCCTCGGTCTGTGGCGGAGAGGAGGCCGACCGCGCGCTAGGCCACGCCACGCCGCCGCGTGAGCGCCGAGACTCACCGCAAAGCGGGCAGGAAATTAGCGATCTGGATCCGACGCTCCTTTTATTCTCACCAGCGAAGCTCTGAGAGCGATGTGTAATGGCTTCTTAAAGCAATTTCAGCCGGAGCTGAAAGCAGGCGTTCAGCGTGAAGTCTGAGAAAAGAGGCTCTACCCCCTGCCGGCAGAGAGAGAGAGAGAGAGAGAGAGCGCGTCTGATGTGCGGAAAGGAAAAGGTCTGAAGTTAAGAGGGAGGAAGAGGAAAAAAGGGGGGAAGGGGGGAGAGCAGACGTGGAGACGGAGGACATAATCAAGCTGAATTGCGAGCCGTCGGCGATCCTCAGCAGACCAAAGGCAAATGGCGGCCTGTCACGCGTAAATAAAGATTCTGCGGCCGTGTGCGCGCGAAGTGGACGTGGAGAGAGAGGAGATTCGGCTGCCTGTCAGTCAGAGCACGGAGGCGAGTGTGTGACTGTGGACGGGGAGGAGTGTCCATCCATCCATCCATCCATCCATCCATTCTCTGTACCCGCTTCTTCCTGGTCAGAGTCGCAGGGTGGGGTGCTGGAGCCTATCCCAGCATGCATTGGGCAAGAGGCAGGAGTGCACTCTGGACAGGTTGCCAGTCCATCGCAGGGCACACACACCATTCACTCACACACTCATACCTATGGGCAATTTAGAGTCTCAAATTAGCCTAACCTGCATGTCTTTGGGCTGTGGGAGGAAACCGGAGTACCTGGAGGAAACCCACACGGACACGGGGAGAACATGCAAACTCCACAGGTCGGGATTCGAACCCAGAACCTTCTTGCTGTGAGTGCTGCCCGCTGCACCACCGAGCCGTTCGGGGAGCAGTGTTCTGGGGAAAAGGGAAAAAGAAAAAAGAAAAACGCTGAACAGCCAAAGCGAGCGAGTGTAGAGTCTGTTACATCGACGCAGCCTTCTCTCGAAGACCCGGATCACGATTTCCGTCTGCTTTCCGTTTTCACCTCGTGTACCGGTGGGTGATGCCCACGAGGCATTTTGACCACCTCCACTCCCGCGGAGGTGCAGGAGAGCTAGATAAGTTGATAAAGGTTACGCTGCTCTAAGGGAATCTGTTCTTGCATAAGAATGCTGCAACATTACATAAGATGAGAATAAAGATGCACGAGGACCATAGAAGACATAATAGACATAACAAGATACACATCCTCAGCATTAAAGTTTACATAGTTATAACTTAACTACGTTACCGGTGCAGTAAAATAATCAAATAAAATCAATGCACAGTGAAGCATAGGCTGAGCTGGTATATACAATTATTAACTACATGAAGATAGAATATTAAATAAAAGCGGTTGCAGGACTGCATTTGAATTTAGTGCGCACTGATGCCGCAGGTACTGAACATCCATGAAAGGCTGAAAAAAAGCTTGTTTTTTTAAAAATGTTAAAATGGCAGGAAGTGAAATGTCAAGAGCGCCTATTTTGTTGTGTTGATTTTTTTTCTCCTCCTTCCACTTCCCCCAAATTGCTCTTTTATTACTTTTTTTTTCCCTCCCCCCTCTTAATCTCCCGTCTCTTATTCCCGCTCGAATTGCGACTACCCCTCGACTCCTAATTTAATTGGCGCGGTGCGATTTCTCCATTCAAGTTCGTCGCCCAGAGTGATGGGGCCCTTTTCTCCGGGACACAATGTACGGTGATTGGCGAAGAATCGGCCTTAATGGCTCTCCGCATTCACCTTCCATGTGCATGGCGGTGGTGTGAGCCGCGTTGGGTTTTTAACTCTCTCTCTCTCTCTCTCTCTCTCTCTCTCTCTCTCTCTCACAAGGGGTAGCTCTCTTTTTTTAGGGGGATTGTGTGGCTTTATATTTTTTTGTGTGTATGTATTTGATTGGACTGTTGATCGATCGGGTTTTTGTGTGCGATGAAGGGCGTTTGCAGGAGTTTCTGATGACCTGTTGGCTTTACAGTGGCTGATATCAGGGCATTCGGGGGGTCTAAGGCAGGGGTGTAAGACTAAATTCAGTGTCTGTGGGTTTTTGCAGTTTCCTTTCAATCAGCTGACAGTTAGGGCCTTGAGAACAAGGCATGTGGATTTGTTAGCCAGTTGACAACTTAAATGAACCACTGGTGCTGAGAACACACTGAAGACCAGCAGACACTGCGGCCCTCCATGACTGGAGTTTAACGCCTGTGGTCACAAGCAAGAAGATACGCTTCAAGTAACTCCAAAGCGGGTTGCACAGCAACACTGCTTTTTGTTTTAAACCGGGGAGTTATTACATTCACTGATTCCTGTGGCAATCCTATGTCAGAGATTTAAGTAATGTTTTCTAAGGAGCCCGATCACAATGAGATTACAGATTGTTTAAGGTTGGTGGGGAGGTTGGTAGTGCCCCCTCCCCTTCGAGATGCCCCTGTTTAGGAGTCTAAACAGCCCTCGGCTCTGTCCCCTGCCATCAGCTTTTAAGGTGGGGTCTCATTCCGGATTAGACCCTGAACAGGAGGTGTTTATCTCCACGACAAGGAAACGTGCGGTGAAAGGCGACCAGGCCTGAAGAGTTAAGCTAAAAAAACAAACACGCGTTGAATTCAGATATGTTATGCCTGAGACGTATCCCTATGTACGTGTGTGTGTGTGGACTGCGTGTGTGTGTATGTGTGTGTGTGTGTGTGTGTGTGTGTGTGTATGTAGTGTGTGTGTGTCTGTGTGTGTCTGTAAGTGAGTGTGTGCATGTGTGTGTGTGTGTATGTGAGTGTGTGTGTGTGTGTGTGTGTATGTGTACGTGCGCGCTGCTGGACGTATCTCACTTATTTTCCTGAACGCTGTGACAGCACAGTGCCAGAGGCCGCGGCCCTTGATCACAGGAGGGGCTCCATCAGTAATGCACAGGCGCTGAATAATTCAGGTGACTGCGGCCCACAGGTGAAGGGGGACGGCGAGGCGCCCCTCGGACACGGCCGACGCGCCGGCCCGTGTCACTTCCTGTTCTGCGGGGAGCCGCTGATCAAACGCTCCCAGACAGGAAGCCACTAAGCCGTTTGTTTAATTACTCCCCCCCCCCACCCCCCACCCCCCACCCCCCACCCCCCTCGCGCGCGAGTTTCGCTTTGGAGAGTTTAGCTCCCAACGCTCTGGCACAAGTGTTTTTTTTTTTTTAAATATAAATATATTTTTTTAAGAAATTCACCAAAATACACGCAGTGATTCATCCGTTTTAACTGCAGTGATGAGTTAAGCCGGTGCAAAGCACGGAATGATACTAATTGCTCGCTGAACGCGGAGACGAAAAAGTCAAAAAGTCTCAAACAATCCATTTTGTTTTCCGTTGCATAAAGAAAAGTTAAACTGTGGTATACTTTATAACCTTTCTCTCTCTTTCAATGCTAATGAGACTTCTCAGGTGACCCGGCTGGTTAAATAAAGAGTATTCACGATAATGCGGAAGGATTCGGTGCATCATCGCATAGCTTTTTTGCTTCAGTGCACACGCCTGGATGTTGCAGCTTGTGTGGACGGCATTCACTGCTCTGACTGTGACTCGGAGTTGACAACTGATCAAAAGCAACTTCAACACTGTGGGCAACTTATATAACTCTGCTTTCAGACAGTGTATATCATTTCCATGATAGGCTCTCTGTAGGTAGACTTATATAACTCCACATGCAGACAGTATGATTTCGTGATATGAAGCTTTATATATTTCCCCTTGTGTTCCATATTATGCTGGTACACGCAGTTAAAAAAAAAATTATGCCTGGTGTACAATCAGCTGCAAACGTGGAGCAAAGAGCATTTCTACGTTAATGACTCACTTTTGACAAACAAAGAAAAAATGTTTGACAGATCTGTGAATGCTTAGTCACTGTGGGTTGGAAATGGCAGCTGATGAGTTGATTCCAGTTCGTGGGTTGAATCAGTGAGGTAGCCATAGCCCTGGCAGTCTAAGAGGACACCATGTTGGTTCCCGGTCGGTACTGGTTAATTTGGCATCTGCCGCCGTCCCCGCACACCCCCCCCCCCCCCCCCGCCCCCAGGTCATATCCGAGCCCGCACAGCAATGCAGATGAATCGGGATCCATCGTAGTCCACACCACCCCCCCCCCCATTTCCAGGGAAACGGACAGAGACAAGGCAGCTGGGCTAATTGCAGGGCAGGAGCGGTGCTACGGATGGGTGGCGGTGGGGGGGCGGGGGGGGGCGGTGACATTAGGATTCTCTGCCACTGATCCTCACATTAGCGGTGCCCTGAGGGCCTCTATCAGCACCAAGAGGGCATGATGGGAACAGAACTGAGACCTGCGTTAAGGAAAAGAAGGGGGAAACAAACAACACTGTGGCTCAGGTGCATTGTGTGTGTGTGTGTGTGTGTCTGTGTGTGTGTGTGTGTGTGTGTCTGTGTGTGTGTGTGTGTCCCAATGCCTTGACTGGAGAGGCAACCGTCATGGTGGGACAAGCGGTGGATTTCAATTTGGAAGCATCGATTTTTAAAAACTTTATATCCTTCATTCTTTTCAATACTGGTAAACAATACGGGGGGCGGCGGGGGGGGGGGGGGGCTGGACAGCCGAAGCAGGGAGACTTCCCTCCGGGTCCTCTGTGCTCCCTCACACCCCGCCGTTCGCACAGGCGATGGGGCTATTGGTATGCTTCAGGTGTGCCGGCAAAACACCTCCCCAGCTCACAGCATGGAGGATCTTATCAGCGGCTGGCTTTGTCCAGGCTATTGGATTCAGCCAGCGGAGAGGGTGTCAGAGATTAATAACTTCCGCGCACAGTGAATGGAGCAGGGAGTACGCTTCTGGAGTGTCCAAAAAGACTACGTTTTTTTTTTGTCGTGCTGTTAGCTCCACTGCTGCTGCTCATTGGCACGCTGAGTAAACAGGCATTTTATTGGAGAAAGCGAAGGCCTGATTTTTGTGTGGGAGAAATGCAAAGTTACCTTGTCCTTCTGATTTATTCACGGATGCAGACATTTTGCAGACATGCAGAAACGTTTATGATGTTCTGTCCTGGGAAATGAGTCACGGTATTATTGTACTTTTGTGGACAGGATGTTTTGAGAAAATGAAAAAAAGAATTACAGACTTAAAAAATGAAGTATGGCCATTTTAGCCATTTGACATTTTACATCTCAAATCCCTCCCAATAGTTAGATTAATGCAGTGTGCAACAAATGTGTCAAGATGGAACTCTGAAACTGGCTGAGCTGCATTAACCCTTCTAAGAGTAGGCTTTATAAAATGTTTTTTTTGTCTTTTTCTTTTTTTCTCGAAAATTGTTTTTTTTCAAGTCAGTTGTTCTAGAACTTGCTTTCAGTTACCAGTAGTGATTGTTACATCAGCATTAGAATGTTCAGTTACGAACATTCTAATCACATGTTTGTGATCTCACACCTTTAACGGGTTAAATGATTTTAGCCAGATGTAGTCTTAGGCGAACCCAATTCGTGTGAGGAAATACGTCAATGCATTCCTGGATTCAGCATGTACTATGGTCACATGTGTTTAGTAAAAACTTCCTGTGATCGGGGATTTCTGGACTCGGGTATTCCCGATTAATTCATGGACTCTGGCCCGCACTGAAACATTCACGGCGTGTCCTGAGAAGAGGACGGCCGTGTCTGGCGATTCATGCCAAGCGTCTGGACGCGGACACCCCCGTGCACGAAATTCCGTCCGTTTCCGGACGCAGAACTGCGGATTCCGACGTTGGCGCATGCCCGCACGCACCAGGAAACGTGTTCGTTTTCAGATTTGTGTTCGCCCCTGTGAATGTACTTTTTAACGCACCGGTCCTTCTTAGCGAATTGCCTCAGTCCTTCCCACTGTGCAAAGGCGGTACCCCACCTGGGAATCGAATTGTCTCACCGGGTTCTGTAACCG
Source organism: Anguilla anguilla (assembly GCF_013347855.1). Classification (NCBI taxonomy): domain Eukaryota; kingdom Metazoa; phylum Chordata; class Actinopteri; order Anguilliformes; family Anguillidae; genus Anguilla; species Anguilla anguilla. The sequence goes on from NC_049209.1 coordinate 49,633,810, forward strand.
TTATGCCACACTGTGCCCAGTGTGTGTGCACGGTACACCGCTGCAAGATCGTGTTTAACTTGCGTTGCCTTGCTGATGTGAACAGATGCTGCACGCGGCTGTGGAAACGTCTATCCGGCGTAAAAAAAACGAGAAAAGGACGTGTCGGTTACAGCTGTGGTAGCTGGTGGACGTTAGCGCTTGGATGTGTGAAATCAGAAAGGAATGACCCCCCCACATACACACACACACACACACACACGCACGCACACACACACACGCGCACACACACACACACACACACGCACACACTGCTAATAGCCGTACCGCTAGAAAAAAAAATATTTCCCCCGTATATCCAATCAATACTGATTCAGGAGGCAATAACGGAAGTGAGGATTTATGATTCTTACAAGGCCAGGAGAAGTGAAAAGATGCCGTGAAAAAGTCAATTCCACACACGGCATCCCCCCCCCCCCCCGCCCCACCCCCCCCGCTCCCCACCATCAAACCATCATTCAGCAGCGATGTTTGTGCACAAACGAGGGTCTTTTTTAAACAGGCTGGCAAAGAGACACCCCCCCCCCCTTTCTCCTGGAGAAAAAGATCAATGTCATTGCAGTGAGATGAATATCAAAAAAACACCGGAAGATCACGCCTCTCCTTCGTGTAACAAATTGCGTGAGGTTACTCATAAAGTTCGAAATTTTACTACGTCTTGAGGATTAAGCCGCTTCTTGTGAATTCAGTTCTAGCTGGGTAATGCGCAAAATGTACGGAGAGGACTTGCTTAAAGCTGCCTTAGTCTAAATTCCACTGTTGGAGGCGAACCTGTGGAAACTGCTCTTGAGTTTGGAATGAAAAGATAAGCAAGATAACAGACAGACCTGTCTAACCTGCTGTTGTCTTTTTCTCTCTCTCTCTCTCTCCATGCCTTCTCCCTCTCTCCTTCCCTCTCTCTCCCTATTTCCCTCCCTCGCTCTTTCTCCCTCCCACCCTGCCTCCCTCCATCCCTCCCTCCACCTGTCTCCCACTCTCCCTCCCTATCTCCCTCCCTCCCTCTCTCTTTTTACCTCCCACCCTGCCTCCCTCCATCCCCCCTCCCACCCTCCACCTGTCTCCCTCTCTCCTACCCTCCCTCTCTCTTTCTCCCTCCCACCCCCCCTCCCACCCTCCACCTGTCTCTCCCTCTCTCCTACCCTCCCACCCTCCCTCCCCCCCTCCCACCCTCCACCTGTCTCCCTCTCTCCTACCCTCCCTCTCTCTTTCTCCCTCCCACCCACCATCCACCTGTCTCTCCCTCTCTCCTACCCTCCCTCCCTCCCTCCCTCCCTCCCACCCACCACCTGTCTCTCTCTCCCTCCCTCCCTCCCTCCTTTCCCCCCTGCCCTCCTCTGCTCTCCCAGGGACGGCAACGAAAAAAGCGAGAGGTAAGCGGTGTGATCAGTGATGGGACGCTGTTCCCAGGGATCAGTGTGCGGACCGCTCATCCATCTTCTCCAACTTCTTCTTCTTCTCCTTCTTTTCCTCCTCCTCCTCCATCATCATCATCATCATCATCCTCATCATCCTTTTCTTCTTCTTCTCCTCTTCCATCGTCCTCTTCTTCCTATTCTTATTCTTCCTCCTCTTCTTTTTCCCATTTTTTCTTCTTCTCCTCCATCTTCCTCTTCTCGTTTTTCTTCTTCTTCTCCTCCTCCTCCATCATAATCATCATCATCATCCTCTTTATCTTTTTCTTCTTCTCCTCCTCCGTCGTCATCTTCTTATTCTTTTTCCTCTTCTTCTTTTTGTCCTCTTCTTTTTATTTTCCTTCTTCTGCTTTGTCCTCCTCCTCCTGCTTCTCCTACTCCTCCTCCACCTCTATTGATTATGGCACTTGACTTTGAGTCGTTTTACAGCCCACATCCCTTTCAGTGCTGTGCTTAGCACTTAATAACACAGTGATTTAGCGGCCCTGTCAAACAGGCACACTGAGAATATGGACCCCAGTAGAACTGACTGAGCCGCTTTTAATGATATTGGCCAGTCATTAGCCTCAACTGAACACCCTCTGCATGAAGAAGCACACCAATACTGACAATACTGACTGGACACAGGATGTACTCTTTCTCTCTCACACACACTCTCTCTCTCTCTCTCTCTCTCCCTCTCACACACTCTCTCTCTTTCTCCCCTCTCTTTCCCTCTCACACACTCTCTCTCCCTCTCACACTGTCTCTCTCTGTCTCCCTCTTCCCCCCCTCCCCTCTCACACTCTCTCTCTCCCCCGTTTTCTCCCCCTCTCTCACCCTGTTTCTCCCTCTCTTTCTCTCTGTCTCCCTCTCCGCCCTCTCTCTCTTTCTCTCCCTCCCTCCCACACTCCTTCTCTCTCCCTCCTCTCTCTCCCCCCCACCCCCTCCTGCCCCCCTCTCTCTCTCTCTCTCTCTCTCTCTCTCTCTCTCATCATATACATTATGACACATTAAACGCACCGGCTCCTAACTTCCTGTTTGGGACGCGCAGCTGCTGCTGGTGAGCGCGCTCAGTGCGCGTTTCCCCCGGGTTTACGTGGGTCGGGCGCTGGGAAGGCTTGTAGGTTATCCATCCATCAACATTACGCCCGCATGCAGCTCACCCGTACGCTCATCATGGCGCCGCTTACAGCCATAAATCAAAGCTGCGCTGTGCTTTGACCGCTCTGACACCGCGGAGCTGTAAAGCTAATATACACAAACGACTTGCTTCTGGCTTTTCAAATATATATACATATATATTATTATTCACAAAAGTTTGTCTAATCAGAGTAAGAAATGGAAAACTTTTTTAATCTTTAACTTGGGGAGTGTCTGGAGAAGTAAGTGGAGAATGTACTCCATTTTTATTAAAATTCTTTTGTACTTATGCACTCTAAGCATGACGTCATTCGCTGCGCTTTTTTTTCTTTTTTTTTCTTTTCCCCCTTACGACGACCTCGCTCGTTAGTTTGAGTGTCACCTTCCCGGCTTCTAAATTGGACGGGGAGATGGCAGGCAGGTGCGTCGTTCACGCGCTCGTCTATTTTTAAACGCTGCCGCGGTAAGAGCCGGTCCCCGTGGGAACGGGCGTGTCAAAGGGGGCGGAGGCTACGCCCTTTTTTTCGGGGACGCCAGTGGCGTGCCGTGTCCTTTCCTGGCCTGTCGCCCCGTTGGTCAGTGTGTTTGCATGGTTTATTTTTTGCCTTTGCTTTCTCCATTTAATATGGAGGGGGAAAAAACCTTACCCTGCTACTCCGGTTAGAAATCACCATGTACCTCTAGTCCTTTAAGTCCGCCTCCCTCGCCCCTCCCCTCCCCTCCCCTCCCTCTTTCCCAAACCATTTCCATCTTTATTTCATGTGGGAATGATATGTTATCTGAATTTTTTTGACACACACCCCTCATCTCATGAAAAGGCAGTTTGTTTGGGCCGGCGAATCACTTAAACTGAAATGCTTTAGTCTATGTTTAATGTCCCTCTGTCACTGATGTCCAGTGATGAGAGTCAACAACCTCATCTTTCGGGTGACCCCCCCGTTGTTCTGGCCTACAAGTAGTGGGTTGTTCTGGGCCACAGGTGGTGGGTTGTTGTTGCCGACAGGTGGTGGGTTGGGTGGGTTGTTCTGGTCCACAGGTGGTGGATTGCTCTGGTCTACAGTTTTTGGGTTGTTCTGGTCTGCAGGTGGTGGGTTGGGTGGGTTGTTCTGGTTCACAGGTAGTGGATTGCTCTGGTCTACAGTTTTTGGGTTGTTCTGGTCTGCAGGTGGTGGGTTGGGTGGGTTGTTCTGGTCCACAGGTAGTGGATTGCTCTGGTCTACAGTTTTTGGGTTGTTCTGGTCTGCAGGTGGTGGGTTGTTCTGGCCTGCAGGTAGTGGGTTGCAGGTACGTCACAGTGTTCCTTTGGTGCTCTGTATGCTGTGTCACGTAGACGGACGCCCTCAGCACTCCGCCCCCCCCCCCCCAAACCCCCCCAAACCCCCGATGCAATCCCATGACCCTCTCCGTCGTAAATGGAGAGTTTATGGACTGCAGCTGCCGCGCGGTTCTTATCTTTAATGAATGCTCAGGCACTACAGTAACGTGACCACACTAAAGGAACACACATAAAATAGGCTTTAAATCCTGACCCGCCCCCTCCGTGCCTTAGTTTCCCTCCCTCAGGGAACCCACCCCCCCCCCTCCATTTCACAAAGTCCCTCCCTTTTCTGCTATCATGGGTCGTTAAAGACAGGGTTACTGAGTTCACGTCTCCCGCCCACCACAGCGGTCAACGTTGCGAACGGCCGAACTCGAATCGGAAAGGGCGGCCAGCGGTAATGGCGGCTTACTCACCCCCCCCCACTTCATAAATAATGGTCAAGCGGCCCTCCGTCGCCATCGGTTACCGCCCAATGGCTTCTTTCATACCGGCGAATAGGAAATCCGTTCCTCCGGTAAATTGGGGGGGGGGGGAGACGTCCTGTAGATCACGGGGTGCCGAGCGGGCCGTCCCGGCTGCTTATTGGCCGTCTAATGAATTTACCGCCATCGTGACGTCGTCGGGGGCGCCGGATTTATGTCGATAATCGGCGGGATAAAAGCTTCTTCGAAGCAGGGGCATAAACACGTGTTCATCATCCTGTCACTGTGTCATTGATTTCTTCCCAGGAGCCCCGGCTGCTTCCAGGATATCTGAAGAAAAATTTCATTTTTTCCCCCCTCCCTGTTGCAAAAAAAAATACATAAAGTCGTGAAAGCGCTTGCTTTCGAGATAATGCGCTAAAGAGGACGCGCTCACGATTACAGCCGCCGGTGGAAAACCGAAAAAAAACAAAGATGACATCGCAAAACAAAGAGCCACACTCTGGTTTGGCAAGAGAATATAATTCTCTAGAAGAGGCACACCTTTGTAATGGGCCTGTCAGACAAGACACTCGGGAGATGCCGAGAGAGATATTTACATACACACGCAGCGTAATAAGAAAAGAACACGGTATTTTGAAACTGCGGTGTGTCATTATCCACAACAGCCCTGTCCTTCCCACAATTCCCACAATGATTCATATTCTGTGATAAGAGAGTGTTTTAAGCACCATGTTCAGGGCCCAACCCTAATTTTGCTTCTGCAAAAGAACAGCCAATTGAATTCACTTTTATGTTTTCTCGAGACGTATTTCACCCGTATAAATGTGTCATCATTGGTCTGAGCTTGTAGAGAAGAAGAAGGAGAAGAAGAACAAGTCTAAATTTGTTGGTACTTGTGCTGTGGGGGGTGTGATTTAACAGACATGGCAGTTTATGGATGTGGACTGTTTGAAATGACGGTATTGAAATCAGGAGACGAGAACTGAAACGCGCGCCCTCGTGTTTGTGTTTTGCGGGGGTTCCCGCGGCGATGGCGGTAAGGAGGGGTGGCAGAAAGACCCAGTGGTGCCCATTAGAGAAGCCATTTCTGTCTCCGAGGTGACAAAAACCTCGTTGGCCAGGCCGGGCCCCAAGCTGTGCCGATCGATGGCGCCCCCCCCCCCCCCCCCCGTCTGTGAGAACAGGAAATCAGCCTGCCGTATCCGAACTCGACTCTGTCAGGGACTTCCTCCTCCTCGTCTGTGTCGGGGGCGGCAGTGTTGTATTATGGGTAGGGAACTGGGCCTGCAACCCAAAGTTCAATGTCCAGGTAGGACGCTGCAGTTGTGCCATTGAGCAACTTGCTTTATCTAACGTGTCCAGCATGTATAAATGCTGAAACGTTGTGCAGGTCGCTCTGGATAAGAGCGTCTGCTACATGACGGTAATGTACTGTAATGTATGTTATGTACAGTAAATGAGGAAGAGGATCAGAGCTTTCTATGGTGAGGACATCCGGTCCACCGAAACTATGTGCTGGGGCTATCCGGAGGCCAGATACTGTCCACCATAATCACACACTTGGCCAATTGATCAATGGGAATTAAGCAAAAAATAAATTATTGCTATTCAGCCGCATCAGACAAACTGTGACTGTTTCCTGGTCTGAGTCATCCCTCCCACTCATGACGCATAGGATAAGTAATAGCAGGGCAGGGGTGGCTTGTGCTGGCTTTGCATACGCTTGCAAATGCATTTTATTTATGCATTGTTATGTAAATAATACATGCGGAAATGCTTGGCCCAAAATCTATGCAGCATTTTTTTTAAAAGGAGTCTGGTTTATACCGATGCCAGACTCCCCGCCTGTGTCCTCATTTGTACGCGTTGCTCAGAAGGACACGGATCTTTATGCTCGCGGCTCCTCTCAGCATGTAAGCCGGTAGGCTTACCCCAAAAAAAGATGTCAAATTAACTTCTATCCTCAGCGACTGTTAAAAAAAAACAAAATGGATAGGAAAACAGTTTTTTTCAGCGTGCGTGCAAATAAGAACTGCATGATCGGAAATGACGCACTGGAAATATAAACAGTGACAGACTTGCCGTGATCCCGAGCGTGCTGTTTCTTGAGTAGGCCTACGGGAGGTACCTTAGGAACAAACAACAGGCATTCCTGGGTTTGGACCGTGTCTCCCAAACTGGTTGTTGCTGTGTGTGTGTTGATACATTAATGACTACACTTCCCTAGCGTCCCGGTGAGCACAGGCCCAAATACAGATGGAATCTAGACGTCTAGAGGGATGGAAATCTAGGGTGAGAGATGGTGTATGTGCCATTTTGACTTATGGTGAAAATCCAGCTTCGTTTGGTCAAAAGGTTTACATTTTCTAGCCAACTACGACATAGCCTATGCTATATCTGGGTAAAACCTGTGGTAAATTTGCAGCTTGATTGACCTAACTGTGTTTGTTTTTGTCAAAACATCTCAACCTTGATTTCCATCCCTATAGACATCTAGATTCTGGCTTGCGCTCACAGGGATGCAACTGCAGATCGCCGATGACTACCCAGTGAATATTTTTGTGGTGAAAAGTGGGTGAAACGCCGTCTAGGCATCCAGCTGAACACTTGCCTACATTTGGTTTGAAAAGTGAAAGTTTTCTGGCCGGCTAGGACGTAGCCTCGGCTGTATCCGGGTAAAACCTGACCTCGTATCGGGGTTAATACGGTCTGCTTATGTCGAAAACGTCTCTCCGCCCAGATTCAGACCCTTTCGAGACGTCTAGATTTCGACTTCCGCTCACCCCCCTTCACTCTCGGCGCCGACCCGGCTACCCGCCGCCGCCGCCACTTCCTGTTCCCGCCGGCGGCGCAGAGAGGGAACAGGAAGGGAAAAGCAGGACAGGGGAGTCTGTCTGATTATCGCCGACCCTAAAAAGAACGAGGCAGTCATGGCGGCGGGCGCTCCGGTGGGCCCCTGGTGGGTCCCGCGCCCGAGGCGCCGTTTACTCCCGCGCCACCGGGGGTGCCACCTTTTTGAGAGCGGGAAGCGGGGGCGGGAACGTCCTGTTTTCTTTTTTTTTTTTTTTCGCCGCCGGCGGCTGCAGCAGCGGCAGCGCCCCCCGCCAACCAGGAACCGGGCAGCTCCTGGGGGGATTAGTTTACCCAGCCGTAACCGCGGAGACGGACCGCGGTCCTCCTAAAACCGGATTTACGGGTGATACGAGAGCCGTAATTTACCGGGGACAGGGGTACAATTAAGGCCACAGGGACCCTTCAGCCAGACACAACCAGCGGACAGGAAGTGGGCAGGCAGGGATGGGGGGGGGCGGGGGTATGGTAGTCACTAGCATAATTCCTATTCAGAGTGCTGTCAGTCTTTTTTTTACATTTACATTTAATGTAACATTTAGCAGAGCCTTTCACCCAGAGCGATTTACAAAAAGCATGTACGAAAAAAAACGGTTTAGTTAATGAGCTGAGTCCCAAGCCACGTCATCTGTGGCTCAACTGATATACTGTAGCATAAATTAAGACTGATATAGCATAAATTAAGACTGATATAGTATAAATTAACACAGATATAGCATAAATTAAGACAGATATAGTATAAATTAACACAGATATAGCATAAATTAAGACTGATATAGTATAAATTAAGACAGGTATAGTATAAATTAAGACAGAATGGCAGTAAGTGCCATCCTATGGATTTGGCTTATGCCCAAAAAATGAAGTATATTAGCCCACATAAACTCTGGCTTTTCATTTTTGACATTTTATTTGTTTGGAAGCAGTTGATGTAATGGCATGTTTTTCAAAGGACATACTGTACACTGAGACACCATTTTGTACCTAAGCATTGCTGTATGAACCCAGTAACCTTTCAGTTCCCATTAAATGGCGAGAGGACAGCTGCAGACTTCCGAATTCACAGATCTTTGTGTTTCGCAAAGGGTTTGGAGAAAGGTCCAAATGAGAGAGCTTGCAGCCAGACATTGTTCCCAGACACTAGTGGACCTCACACTCTTTAAGCTAAGTGGCATGCCGTTTTTAATGAATAAAAATTTTTCCAAAAACTTCAATCAAGCGCCTGGAGTGAAAACCTGCGTGTCCTATAGTGCCGAGGCTGTGGAGAACTCGATTTTTCTATCTGAGCTCGCTTGGTTTAATTTCGAACTCATTATTTCCTTTTTGCATGACCATAAATCAAGCCCGGTTATTTTTCTCTTCTCTTTTGTTCGCCCATAGATTAGGTCCTCTGCGGTTTTTTCTCCTAAGTGGATGCTATTCACAACTAAGCATTTTCGCCCTTTTATTTGGAGTCATTCTTCTGCTCAGACTGGTTCCGGAAGAGAAAAAAATTAGGTGCATGTTCAAAAATCTATTTTGCTCCTAAAAACTTTCGTACTTTAAAAAGTTTAATATTTTATATTAAAGTACGGGATTCGTTTAAAAAACGATGGCTGCTTCCTCCTTTGATATTTTCCAATTTCTCATTTTTTGTGTGTGTGTGTGAAAAGTTGTTAAAAGTTGTCGTGCATGAAACTCCACTTTTGAGTTGTGACTTCTGCAGAATCCAGGGCAGGGATTTACTCCAGTTATCCATCAAATCTCCTCTGCAGCCGTGTATTTAGATTAAGAGCTGTTAAAACCAAAAGGCTTAACATGCGTTATGGCATTTTTTTTTTTTTTTTTTACACTGCAGGTACGTATTCACCAGACTAATAAAAATTATTCTTCTGACTGCTGCCGATGCCGATGTTCTATCTAGCACTGTAAAAAAAACATTTCTGGTATAAATCAGGAAGAGATAAACGCTGTGCTCCGTTTAAAACGAAATGAGTCAAATGCCATGTATTCAGCATGTATCCCGTTCCCCAGAGCTGGAAGCAGTTGCTGGCTAACGTTCCTGGTCGTGGTCAATGCTAATATGGTTTCACTGAGGCGTTTCCCGTTTGGGCGTTTTGCTCCGTTGTTAGTCTTGTCCGAGCCAAGGTCGCTCACGGGGTCAAAGGTTATCCCGATATCCGTGATGCGCAGTCACGCCTCCTGGGCGAAACGCCAGCCCGCGGTGTGGACCATTGGAATGCGATAAATCTTTTTAATGCCCAGTGCAGACCGAAGAGGCAGTGGGCTCCATTTTAAGTGCTGTTGTATGACTTGAAAAGGGATTGGATCTCCATAGAGCTTTGGGGGGTGGGGGGGGGGGGAAATAAAAATTGTCCAATCACAGTGGTCGCTCATAAATTCAGCCTCCCCTGATTCGCTAGCAATTTTGTGGTTTGCTGTGGTCATGCTGCCACACAGTGCAGGGTGTTAGCTACAGAAAGACCACCTCATACAGTATCCATCTACACGAGTTGCTTCTGAGCATCACCTATTAGTTTGCTCTCGGGAGCTTTCTGCTCATTCCTTAAATAGCTAAACAGCGCTGTGTGACATGTCAAAGCAAAAAAGAGCGTCCCGGAGCAGGATTCCCAGAGGCAGCAGCCCGAAATCTTAAGCGGGTGAGTTTGGACAGGATGTGACCTAAACTCATTTATTTTCCCCTCGATTGTAAAGATGACAGCAAAAAAAAAAAAAAAACAGAAAAATATAGAGCTGATTCACCTACTTCTGGTTCCAAACTCCCAGCAGATTCTTGGGGGAGCCCACAGGCCTCTTCCCTGCCAGGCCTTGCGCTGTTAACACTGGGTAACTAATCGCTAAGAACGACCCCTCCTGGTTGGCAGAGTGCTGCTGGGTAGAAGAGAGACAGAACATTCCAGAAAAAAAAAAACCATCTACTGTAAATTGCTTTTGTTCCCAGCACACGAATGTGAGGGAGGCCTTTTTTATTTTATTTTTTCAGAAATCTGGCAGTTCCGCTGGGTTAAAAGAGATTATCTTAATGCACTTTTCTTTTTCCTTAGTGCCCGGGGCCCTCTGTCTGTGGCTGGCTTTTTGTTCCAGTCAGTCTAATTTTATTCATTGGGTTTTATTGAAAATGTGTTTCGAGTGCTTCCACAACGTGGCCGTTCGGCCGGTCCTGCTGTACTCGGCGCGGGTTCCGGCTCGTCGTCGTCGCCGTCGTCGTTTGCGCTCGTCGTTTGAACTCCGCCTCGGAGAGGCTCGGCGTCGGCGGGCAGGTGCGCGCGTTCGCGGCGTCCGACAACCTGCTGTGATCTCACCTGTCGGTTTCACCGCTTGGGAAAAAAAAAGCCACCGCTTTCAAACGAAAGAGTTACGCTCCACTAATAAAAAAAAAAAAAGACTGACTGCAAACGAAAGCGCTGGGTGTCTGAACCGCCTGATTGGAAAGCCTTTTAATGAATATTGGATAATCATTCTCCGTGGCATGCATATTTATATCTGACATAAGAGGATAAATCATCCCCAAGTGTCTGGCCTGATTAAAGGCTCCTTGAGGTAAGAGAATGAGAGTGGAAACAGCGGGACCGAATTCGGCAGCCCCAGGAACCCCGTCTGAGAACTCCCGCCCTGCGGATAGTATTATTATTACTCTTACTATTACTATTAATACACCCTTAACCAGGAAAACCTCATTGAGCTTAATAATTTCTTTTTCAAGACTGTCCTGGCCAAGACAGGCAGCAGCACGTATAACAATGTCAATATAAAATGCAAATTATATTATAACGATAAAGAATAAAGGATATAGGCAGCTGATGTCTATGGGAGAAATATTCGCTGCAACATTATGACAGCTCTCAATCAAACTTCATATTCCCAGGATGCATGCGTCTTGAAAACCTAGCATTTCATTTTCTTTAAGTGGCAGCATTCGTTACAAGATTAGAAAATATAACGGATAGCCCAGAAATAAATGGAAATGACATGAGCACAATGCAAGAGGCTGTTTGTCCACTCCCTGTCATGTCTCCAGTTACGGCAGTGACAAATCCTGATCATTTTTCATGGAAATGCATTTGAGTTCTGACACGTGAAGATGCAAGCTAAGATGGAGCTGTAAACCAGGCGCTCGTTACTCGGACTTGAGAGGAATATTTGATTGTGTTTTCTTTTTTTTGTTAGTGTTTTTTTTTTTTTTGTCAGTGATTCGATGTTGAACAAAGAAGTTGCATTTTCTGTCTGTATTGAAAGGATGTCAAGATGCATCTGTCAGGGCTGATATAGCCTATTTATATACTTGACAGGAACAACAAGGCATAAATTGGAAGCTGAGTAGCCACATGGCAGGACCCTTTCATGACTCGATGAGCTTCGCGTTCGCAAATCGGAATCTGTAATGTCGTGAAACGGGGGAGCGTAGCCTAAATATAGGCTCTTCATTTCACAGGTCCCTAATCAAGCCTCCTGAGTGTCTGTGTAGAGAGACGGAAAAGTTTGACAGGTTTCGTTTGAATTAGAACTGTTTTACTGCGGGTTGCTCGTCTTCCTCTCGACAGACCGCATAAATACACACAACCGTTGAAAGACCGAAGCTGCAGACAAATTAATTTTTTTGGAAAAAAATAAAGTTGTGGTTGTAACTATTAGTTAGCGTGTTGCAATCGGGGTTGTCACCATGCACAAGAGAGTTGGGGGCCTTAACCCAACAGGTGCAAATGAACTCAACTAGTATTGTCTGGGATTGGGACTCAACTGTGACCTTGTAGTACTGCTACTATTACTGCTACTACTACTGTTACTACTATTACTACTACTACTACTACTGCTGCTGCTACTACTACTACTGCTACAGCTACTACTACTGTTACTAATGCTACTACTACAACTACTACTGTTGCAACTACTACTACTACTACCACTACTACTGCTACTACTACTATGGTTACTATTACTGGTACTGCCACTACTACTACTACTACAGTACTCCCCTGTGTGTCTGATGTTTGTTTTTGTTTTTTTGAGGCACAGCAGTAAATTTGTGACTCAGGTTTATGGATCTCCATATCACTTCATTGCGATTGTCCATCTTTCACCACTACGTTGTATATTTTCATAGCCAGTGTTTTACACTTAGGCACACATTTCATCAAAGAGACACTTGTCTCTGTCCATGCAGAGAGGCTGAAGTGTTTATGCACCACGGATTTATCCCTTCATATCTGTTTGTCCTTGTGTGTTTTCGTGGTGGGCAGTGAGATCTGTGTTCTTGGAGGCGGTGAAATCAGCAGACCAGTAGGGCTCTGGTTTTAGGTTTTGAGGTGATTTGCTCTAGTAGTGACAAATTTGGCCGGGGTGCCAGGCCCACGGACGCGGTGGCGTCCCGCGCAGGGGGTCCCAGGGGAATGAGAGCCCGCGTGACGGCGCCACGTTTGCGTTTCGGGCCAAATAACCGAACAATAGCCAAATGATGATTCATAGCGATTTGCCTCTCGGAGCGAGCCGCACCGCCTGCGTCTCAACCCGCCCGCGAGGTTAAAACCCGCCGTGCGTCTACACCAGTCCGTCGCCATGGAAATGACCATGGCGTCGCCGCGCGTTGCGTCCGTCCTCGCCGGGGCACGGCACGGCGTGCATTCGAAAGAGAACCTCACGGCACTTTAAATTCCGCTCCGGGGGGGGGGGGGGGGGGGGGGGGTGTTTGTTTACGGTGGCTGGAACAGCTGAGGTCCGATCTAATTGCGCAAACGAGAATGGAATCGCCGGGGCCCGATGTTTGTTGTCTGGTAATTAATTAGATTTCTGAAATGAGAAATTACAGTTTGTCTTGAAGTGCTGGCGGCCTGTGGGATGCGGGGGTAATAGAGGCCGTTTCTTCGGTTTAATTGAGTTTGTTCTCATCCGCAAATTCATGTACATTTCAAACCGACCTTGATTTTCTTTTTTTCTTTTATTTATTTTTTATTGTGCATATTATTGTTATTGTGTAACAAGTACTAGTACATAGGAAGTATTCATTCTGCTCTTCCTGCCAGATGTTAGTCTAGTAATCACAGCATAAATATGTCTAAAGATCTCAATATTAGTATAAAAATCACAATTGCGACAGTAAATCAGCTCACTGATCACTTTTTTTCCTTTTACGACGAAAAAAACCAGTCATCTGGGCAACAGCAGCCTGGGGGGGGATTTAAGCCTCTTGCCCTCCAGCCCAGACTGACTTTGACTCCTTTCTCACACGTTTATGATTGGAGTTGATTAGGTGTGAAATTCCAAGGCTGTCGGGGGGGAATTAGACTGTCATCCAAAACCCAGACTCCGGCTCACACCACCCCTGGCTGGGCACGGCGAGACGGGGTCACCTCCCATTCCTGTCAAAAAAAAAAAAAAAAAAGAAATCACAGGTTTATAAAGAGCTTTTTAAGCAACTGTCTGAATCCCCGAAAGAATCGAGTTGCTGACAAGGAATTGATAATTCATCCTGAGTTCTACTGGGAATAGATGGAAGAAATCAGGACAGAATCCTTGAAGGCATGCTATGCAGGATTTTTAGCCTTGCTGTGGTCCTGTGTTCACAATCAAATAAGTCTCCTCTGTCTTCAATCCCAGCACACATCTCCGTTTTTCATGTATTATATCCATTTTTATACCATTTTTTTTTTCAAATCTTTGTTTTTCGATAGCTGTTGCCATCATGGAAAAGGAATGCCAAGGTTTTTGGACGTACCCTGTCAGCTTGTCGTTTCGCTTTCCTGTACTTGTGCTTCTTCGCCTCCACTGTAGCTGGCTAGCTAGCTGCAAACAGTCTGCCAAAACCTGATCCCACCCCACGGACTCTGTAGCCGCAACCTACCCTTCCCCGAAAAGAGTGCCATGCCCAGAAACGTCCCGAACACATCTCCGAAGAAGAAATACAGGCAGAGGATTCGGCAAATAAGCGTGAAGACAGACTGTCGGTGCATCATAGATTGAGCGTGGTTATTTTACAGTGTTTTCAAGGTTAACATCCTGCATAGTACATAGATGATTTAGAACAAATAAAAAGTCGTATCTGGCAGAGGTAATCTTGGTGGTAGTAGTAGATTTAGACACCATAACCCTTCGAGTCTCATTGCAAGTAGCGATACCCTCGACTGGGGTGGGATTATTCAGCTCTGCTGTAGATCTTTTTTTTGTTATTAGGAAGAGAAATGTTCTCTGGTTCATTTTGCTTCTTGGCTTCACTGATGCAACTACCTGTAGCAAGCATATATTTTTGTGTTTATTGTTCAGAATAATAGCAATGACTATTTATACTGCAGAGCTCATCCGAAGCTCTCGAAGGGATTGTTACTTTGGAGGCTAATTCACCTCACCCACTCCAATGTGCCCCAATTAGGTTGCTAGGGTGATATACGGACGGGACGAAACAAGGACCTTGTTTGCTAATGGTTTGGTGGGTTGGGTGATTGAACACATTAAAATATGTCATACTTTCAAATTTACACAAATGCACACAAATTCATACATGCAACTTACACACGCGTGCACACATGTACATACACATGCCCACACTTGTGTGTGCACACACGCACCGATGAATACACATACACCAAAACGCACACGCACACACACATGCAAACAGTTCAAACACATGCATGTATTTCTTTTCCATAATTCAAAATGGCCTTATATATATATATTACTGTCATAATTGGATGTAAGATAGTCTTAAAGAAGCTGATCAGTACCTTTTAACTTGCTTTTCATTTGTTAAACGTCCTGAAAGTCATTGTGAGAGGGGTCACATTGTCACATAGCCGCTGCTGCTGCAGAAAACTCATCCAAATTCATCTCGACTTTTCCCGTTGTCTGCCTCCAACTGACCCGAAGCCCAGTCTGTCTTCAAATGCCACCGAAAGCACCTTCCGGCCCCCGGAGGGGTAGCCGAGTGCTGCGAGAGGCTGTCCTGTCCTAATTAAGACTCACATAACACCCCCCCCAGTCCCGTCCCTGTCAGTGCAGCACCTCCATCAGGGGGAACGGAGGTGAAACTGTCTCCTCCAAAAATACTGAGGTGTGTGGGCCAAACTGAGATGTAGTCAGGGCAGGGGGCATGGGGGTGAGTGGTGGAAGAGGGGGTGTGTTTGAGGTTGAACCCCCCCCCCCCAAAATGAATTTCTGGCTGTGCTCCTGGGGCCAAGCTGCCCATCAGCCTCCCTCTGCGCGGGTTCATTAAAGATCACGGCGGGGGGAGGGGCCCCACGGCGACTGTCGACCGCCACCCCCCCCCTCCCCCCCTCCTCCTCCAGGTCAACCGGGGGTGAACTGCGGGCGGACCGGCTCTCGAACCGCAAGTCAAAGATGGCCGAAGGGGGAAAGAGGAACAGATGGGACGTTTTTTTTTTTTTTTTTCGCGGAGTGCCACCTGTTTTAGGGGCCGGTTGCCTGGCACGGGACCGGGGCCGAAACATCTGGCCCCCGTCGGCGGGGCCGTGTCCGTCTGCCCCGAAGTTCCGTGTCTCCGCTGCGTCGGAGGGCGCCGTCCTGACCTTTTAACCCCGTGGGATGGCAAAGAGTGACAGCCCCAGCCCCTACCCAGGTTCTGCTCCTCGGTCACCGGCGCTGCGGCTAATGCTGCTGTCCTGTTCTCTGAGTGTGGCAGACACGCTAACAGTACAAACACAAGTAATCAAAGTGCAGTAATTCCCACAAGGGGGAAGAGTACAGTCCCCAGAGAGAGAGAGGCAGAATTAAGTGTAGCCTCAACTGACAGCTTAACTACTCTAATGAGCATTAAACTGTTAGACACACAGGAAACAGTCGGCTCTGCAAACAGAGGATGGAGCTGCGCCCTAATCGGGTGTTGTGGCGGCTGAAAGACCTAGCGATGGTCGCGGCGGAGGACCCGAGATGTGGTCTGAAGAGGTGGGTCTACGTCAGGAGACTTCCAAACGCCTCTGCTGCTCTGACCACGATGAGAAGCTCATTCTACCACCAGAGGGCTAGAAGAGACAGACGACATGATCACCGTCCTCCTTATATTCGTGTTCATGTCTGATTTTTTTTTTACAAGGCAGTGCTGCAATGCGTCTCTTCCTTTGTGTGCTAGGCCATGTCTTATGAGGCTGACCTCGGCCTTCTTGGATTTAACACAGCTGTAATTTGGGCCTTTTTCATTTGGTTCAACAGTGGCCTTTGTGTTACATTTCGCTTGCTTTCTGAATAACGCCTGTCGCTCTCGTCAAAGAAGAATTATTGCCAAAATTGCTGGTCCTCCTCCCTTGTCCGTGTACAGACAATGTCCCCATGGAAGAGAGTGTGTGCTTGCGTTATTCTTATATAATGGGGGGAGACCGGTCAGCTCCAAGTGCAGTTTGAGCATTGGGCTTGTCGCCAGTCGTCTTCCGTGGTATGTGGAAACGCACGCGAGCGCGAGTGATGTCATTTTCGCTGGAATGCCTTTCATTGCGTCCGTCGGCGACGCATCGGACCGTTGGCACTGGGCCCTCTGCTGTCTCCTCAGGGCGATGGGGAGGGGGCGCCAGAGCCAAAGTCTGTGACCTGCCCCTGCCCCTGACCCCAGAGCCCCCCTCTACGTGCTCGTGCGCATGACCCTTAAGGCACCCCCCCCCCCCCCCCCAGGCGACCGACGGGCACGGCGGTAAAGGGCGGGCGTCTCGCTGGCGGGAAGCCTTCTTGGGGGGGGCGCAGGCGGTGGTAAATGTGGGGGGTGGCCGTTACTCAGACAGACGGAGGTCGGCGGAGCAGAGGGAATTAAAACCGCCCGGCGACACGCTCGCGCTCCCTTTTGATTGGCCCTTTATGGGAGCGTAATGAGCGGCCGCTTTTCCGCGCGACTCCACACCGCGGTCGTTACGGGAACGGTCCGTGGCGGGGGACGCTGTCGCCCTCGGAGGAGATGATGGGGGTCGCACGCGAAGGGTTCAGGAGTGCGAACCCCATCAGGCCCGGGTGGATGGTGGAGGGGAGGGCCTTTTTTAATGACTATGCAGGAGAGAGTAAAAGATTGAAAGACAGCTAGTGAGAGAAAGCAAGAGAGAGAGACAAGATAAATGCCAGTATATTTATCTTGCGGTATTATATATGTTTTGTTTATGTCTCTCTCTGTGTATAAATATGAAACAACCGATGCTTTTTATGTTGTGGAGTTTGATGAACACTTTAAGTGTGAGACAAAAAGGTGACTGCACAGTTTAGGTTGGGAGGAGACCGTGTGGTGCAGTCCGTAGGTCGACGGGCTCTTCGGCCTGTACTAGCACAAACACGTCCGTGTGTCGACCAGGGGGTTCGATTCCCTTCCAAGTGGGGAGTTTCCTGTGACCCCTCCTCCACCCTCTCTTCCTCCTCCTCCCTCTCTATCTGTAACCCCCCTCTGCTTTCTACTGTGGAAAAGTACTCTTCTTTTTTTACACGCGTTTACTTTATTTTCTGCGAGAGAGTGATACATTTTTGTCCCCTTCATTTTGCACTCATCTAAAGAGATGGAATCCAGTCTTTTCTCTTTTTTTCTGCTCTCGTGGTTCCTGCCACTGTGCGGTTTCAGGTAGTTTACGTTCAATTTTTAAAAAACAAACGGTCTGTTGTTGTGTTGCTTTTTTTTCCTCATTCGACTGCTAATTGCTTTTCTGGAGAGTTCTTGTTTTATAGTTACCATGTGAAGGGCTTTGTTCCACGAAAATGAGTTGAAAATTTTAACTTTTTTTAAATTTCACATTGTACATGCCTGTCAATTAAACAACCGAAACAACAAAGCAGGTTCATGAATCACCGGCGTGGGCAAAACTGCCGTTTCGCAGTGTAAGAAAGCGAGCCTCAGTTTCAGACGGTGGAAAATCACTAGCCAGGTTTCATGCGAAGAAAAAAAAAAAAAAAAAAATCATCATGAATTATACATCTTTTTCCGGTCCCACAGTAATACAGATTCATTCCTGTCTTTTTTTTTCTCGCTCCGTCTCTAACGCACGCTCCTGACCGCGGGGGGGTCTTCATCAAGACTGTAATGACCCCGGCTCGTTCCCCTCACCTGGTCCCCGCGGTTTCCAGCGAGCCCGCCTCGCCTGCGTTCGGTCGCTTCAAAAAAAAAAAAAAACGTTAAAAAAAAAAACCCAGCAGACGGAGGATGGCAGATGCCGTCCTGGCCCGGGCTGTGCGTTAGGCCGTCGTTTCGCCCCGTCCGCTCGCGCCCGGCTCCTGTCTGCTCATTTGTTCGCCCCCCTGATTTTGAAGACGCGCGTGGTCTGCGTTTCAATACGAGCTCGCAGATGGCGTTCGATTTGGGGGGGGGGGGGGGTTGGGGGGGGGGGGGGGGGGGGGGGGGGGGAGATACCGCGTGTGTGGTATTAGAATCCGCGCCGTGTGGAAATCCACGCTGGTTTCACCGCTTTTTTAAAAGAAAGACCTGCAGTACCCCATTATATTCAGGCTGAAGACGGTGATTTGTATCCGTGAGGCTGCACGTTCCTGGAATACATTTCTGTGGGGTGAAGTTTGAGAATGTTTTTTCCACAAGGGCTGCTAGGTTCTACTTGTGCATACAGGCTAAACATGGGAACAAATTCTGTTATTTGGTTTTATTAAGTTGGGCGGTATACCAATACTGTGGAGATGCAGACCTAAATATGTTTAGGCTTATGAACTAGTTAATTTAAAGCTAATATAGGTACATTTTTACACATACAGTATATTTATTATATATATTATCTATAATGTATTGTTTTGGCTCTGTTCTCCGGCACATTGGCTTTGAAATGAAACATTGAATATGAATGAAGTTTAAAGTGCAGGCTGTCAGCTTTAATTCGAGGCTATTTGCATTCATATTGGGTGATCCATGTCGAAATTACAGCCCTTTTTATTCTCTCCCCCCCCCCTCGAGTTAATGTGGACAGTCTGCGCGTTAACCTCATAGTCACCATTTTATTTCAAATCCAGTGTGGTGGAGTGAAGAGCCGACTCAACAAAGGTTGTGTTACCGTCCCAAAATTTTAGCATTTAGCTAATTATTGATCGAAGGGCCGGACAGTTCAGCTGTGGCGAGCAGGACTCGTAACCAAGGTGACCAGCTGAACGGCCCTGCTGTAGGATACAGGTTCGAGGCGTCCGATAGAAAAGGGCCATTGTGAAATGTACAGGTCAAACTTGGGGCGGTAGTGTAGTATAAAGGGTAAAGAGTGTCTACTAAATGCCTGTAATGTAATGTAATCTACAGAGTCAAAGAGGATTCATAAGGACTCCATCACTGACCTGTAACATAGCGCAAGCTAACATACGGTGTAACAAATCAGAATCCAGAACAGGAAACTGTAAGTTTCCTTTTCAGAAGCTGTAGTAAAAAAAATCTGTGTGCTAGACCCTTTGATCCTGGATGCTGATTGGCTGAGACAGCGTTCTACAGTGATGGTAAATCTGATTCAGTAACGCTGTAGTAATATTGAGTTTGAGACTAGCATTTATAAAACTGGTTGTTTTGATCCTGGATGCTGATTGGCTGAGACAGCGTTCTGCAGCGACTTTGAATCCAATTCAGTGACAGTGAATCGAACAGTCTGTTTGTAAGCAGTGTAGCTCCGTTACTTACAAATGATATCGCAAAATAAATAAACAAATGTGTTATCAATTAAATTATTCTACATGTTTTAGCCATTTTATAAAAGTAATACGGCGCTCGAGGTCGTGCTGTATCGTGAATATCGTCACGGCAACAGGGGGTTGCCAGCACTCCTCAGGTTGTGGCTAACTGCACCCCTGTGGCCGTGTCTATAGTCCCGATACAGCACAGCCTCTCACGCCACACTGCTTAAATCAGAACACATTAGCCATGTAAAGGGTCTGTTTGCTGGTGTGTCATTACTAAACATTTCAACTGTAACAATGCCGTTTTTCTTATGCCTCCATAATTTGCTGCAGTTTGTCAGATTTATCTCACTCTAACTCGTAATGATTAATGACACACTCTTACAGGAAGTGCCATTCCGCTATTCTCTTGCCAAGATTAGTATGTTTACACATTTCACCCTTGAAATCATGGCGTTTTCATCAATTTGACCATTTGAATTTCCATTTAAATGTGTGGGCTATGTTTTTTCTTTCTTTCTTTCTTTCTTAGAAGGGATAGCACTTGAATATATTTTCAGGGAATGGTGTTCCACTGTGCATCATAATGAGCTTGTATACATATAAATAGCCGGTTAAGAAAGTGTAATGATATCTTGGAAATGAGCGGGTGCCTGGGACATTTATAATAATTGAGTGATCTCATATAAGCTGGGAGATTGTGTATGCCTGAGAACATTCTGCTTTTACACACCCCATCAAATTCAAAGCTTTTCTATGATTAATTTGCCTGATCTGGAGAAAGAGGCAAATTGAGGATGATTATTGTTTGTATATATATACATACATATATACATGCAATCAGTGATACTAATGTGGTGTGTAAAATGTGTACTGACTGGTCACAGTTGCACAGGCTACTACCTGCAGATACAGTCAATGAGCTACAGTACTGTTCATGCTAAAAATATGATTTGCATCAAAGTCTGGTAGCTTTCAACATCTGATCTTCGTTTTGGGCAAAATGCCCAACGTTTTAAGGATTATTACTTTTACTATTACTACTATTTTTTTTTTTTTTTAAGAAATTGTATTTCAAGTTTGGCGTCATTCAAAATATCCTATTTAATACAAAACATAATACATTTTTAAAAATTTGCATTGTAATATGAAATTAGATATGCAAAGTGATGTTCTTTATACCGGCCAGAAAGACATGCGTGTATGTTCTTGCAGGTTGTTCAGATGGGGGAAGTGCTGTTGTTTGGTGTATAAGAGGCTACAGTACATTGCTGTTGTTTGGTGTGTAAGAGGCTACAGTACATTGCTGTTGTTCGGTGTGTAAGGGGCTACAGTACATTGCTGTTGTTTGGTGTGTAAGGGGCTACAGTACATTGCTGTTGTTTGGTGTGTAAGGGGCTACAGTACATTGCTGTTGTTTGGTGTGTAAGGGGCTACAGGACATTGCTGTTGTTTGGTGTGTGAGGGGATACAGTACATTGCTGTTGTTTGGTGTGTAAGAGGCTACAGTACATTGCTGTTGTTCGGTGTGTAAGGGGCTACAGTACATTGCTGTTGTTTGGTGTGTAAGAGGCTACAGTACATTGCTGTTGTTTGGTGTGTAAGAGGCTACAGTACATTGCTGTTGTTTGGTGTGTAAGAGGCTACAGTACATTGCTGTTGTTTGGTGTGTAAGGGGCTACAGTACATTGCTGTTGTTTGGTGTGTAAGGGGCTACAGTACATTGCTGTTGTTTGGTGTGTAAGAGGCTACAGTACATTGCTGTTGTTT
>NC_049209.1:49660306-49725306 GCF_013347855.1 Anguilla anguilla
CCGGGGACAGAGGCATTAGGGCTTATTTCAGTGACCCGTGTTCCCCATCACGAGTGGCTGCTTCCCGGGTAAGGGAGGCGGGGGTGGGGGGGTGTGGGTGGGGGTGGGTGTTTGGGGGAGGGAGGCTATCGTCGGAGGGGGCGCGGGTCTCAGAGCGTCCGGGGGTGATGGGCCAATTTACCACCCGGCTGGCGCTGGTTTTAGCCCTGGAACATAAGCAGCTCTAATTGGGCCGCGATGCCGGTGGAGAGGTGGCGTGGGGAGGGGGGGGGCGGCGGAGTCGTCGAGGAGACCGGTCCCCAGCGTAATTGAGCCGGAGCCTCATTCGTATTCCTTCCCATAATCCTCCTCTCTGTGTTCCGGGGCGGTGCGGTAGCTCCGGCTACGCGGCGGTTATGTTGGCGGAACGCGGGAGTCCGGGACGTGCGCGGCGTTCAGACGCGGCCTTCGCCGTACGGCTGCGTCCAGTCGGGAACGAGCTCACCGCGCGGACACTCGCCGTGCGACGGGAGTCCCGCACGCGGGCACCCGTTCGCTCCGCGTACAGTAGGCGCACGAGGTCCGCTCCCTCCCCCGTGTGGTAAAATGGCCGACCTCTGTCTCCGCCGCGGCATGCGGGCGTGAAAGGCGCCTTAGAATCCTCCGCGTTGGCGCCGTACGCTTTTTTCGGCTCGCTGCAGAGAACCGCCGGCGGTTTTGGAACGGGCCGCACGACCGTACCCTCCGAGCGACTCTAAACCTCGCCGGCCTTTTCCCCAATCGCGTTTTCGGGGGGGCTTAGCCGAGCAGGCTGTACGGTTTTATCTCCGGCAAGGAGCAGTCAGCTTCGCCTCTCACCCCCTCCCCCCCCGCCCCCCCCATCCCCCCCCCCCCCCTGTTTTTTTAGTAACAGCGAGATGTTTCAAACTCGCCAGAGAAAAGGAAATCGGGTCTTGCAATGGACACACTTTCCCCCGGGGGGAAAGATAGGAAAGATTCCCAGCTCTTTAATTTGACCCTCTCTCTCTCCTCTCCCGACCCCCCCCCCCCCCCATCACAGGTGCCCAGTCCCAGTTCCCCATCACTCACAATGTGACCGTGACGCAGGGAGGCACGGCCAACATGACCTGCCGCGTGGAACACAATGACAACACCTCCCTCCAGTGGTCGAACCCGGCACAGCAGACGCTGTTTTTCGGAGACAAGAAAGGTAAGCCCCCCCGCCCCCACCCCCGTCGGTCCCTGTGCTC
This sequence comes from Anguilla anguilla, assembly GCF_013347855.1. Taxonomy (NCBI): domain Eukaryota; kingdom Metazoa; phylum Chordata; class Actinopteri; order Anguilliformes; family Anguillidae; genus Anguilla; species Anguilla anguilla. The sequence goes on from NC_049209.1 coordinate 49,661,536, forward strand.
TCCTCGTCCTCGTCTTCTCCGAGCGGTACCTCCTGCTGGAATACTGTCTCTGAGATTGTTTTCTTTAGACTAAATGTTGCAACTAGGATACCTCAGGCTGAGGTCTGTCTGCAGACCTACAGGGAAGGTGCATATTAGCCAAAGCTACGTTTCTGATTGATAACAGGAAGTATTTCACTTTATTTGTATTGTTTTTGCAGAGGGATGCTAATGTTTGGAATAGTTTGCTAGACAGTGTAATGGCAGCACAGACTCTTGAGGTGTTATTGAGACTATGCCTGACACAGAGCTAGTTATTCCACAGTCCAGCAGATACAGAAGTATGCATGAGATCACTAGCATATTGTGGAAAGGTTGAGTTGGCTCATTGTGAAAGGGTGAACTTGCACATTGTGTCAAATTCTGCTCAGCGCTACTTACTTCTACTGCTCTAGTCAGAGTATAAATGCAGTTGTCTGCATATGGTCATAAATTGTGGGTTTGAGCATATGTTTGGCCAGTCTGTGGTAAGGGGCGTTTGCTGAAAAGCATCCCCGGTCGTTAACTGGGTCATTGTTCTCGGAGAGGTTGGCAGGCGCCAGTGCGGACAGTGGGCAGGACAACGGGCCTGGATGGGTGGACCGGGTACCGCATTCTCCTCATCGAACATTCTTATGGTGATGATGTCATTCTGCATCTGTTGCTTCGCCTGTCGCGTGCTGGGCTGAGTCTTTACGAGCCCCTGCATTCCAGCAGGGGGGGGGGCATGGAGGGGAAGCTCTGGCTTGAAGCTCGGGTCAGAAACCAACACTCCCCACGCCCCCCAACCTGACCCACCACACCCCACCCACCCACACACACCCACACACACACACACACACACACACACCCCCATGCCACTTCCATCCGCAGAACCAGGGGAACAGGCTCTGCTGGAGATACAAAGGATTCCGCGGTTGGGGGTACACCCAGTCCCAGCTCAACCTGAGAGAGAGAGGGGGGGGAGAGAGGAGGGGGATTCGTGAGGGGGGGAGAGAGAGGGGGGGGGGATTTGCGAGGGGGCGGGGGGGGGATGGATTGCAAGGGGGGGAGAGGGGGAGATTCGCAAGAGGAGAGAGAGAGGAGGGGGATTTGCGAGGGGGAGGGGGGGGGGATTCGGGAGAGGAGGGGGATTTGCTGTTTTGTTGCTGTGTTTGCTTTCAGGTGGCTCTTTCAGGCTGTTTCCTGCCAGCTTCTGCTCTGTTGTCAATCCCAGAATTCCCTGTAAAGAGCCCCCTTCCTGAATTATGCATTACCTTGCCCACCGAGCACCACGGCCAAAAAACTCCTGCACATGTGCTTGTATATGTACTCACTCGCACACACACACGCGCGCACACTTGAATGAATAAGAAGTACGTGTCTGTGTTCTCTGGGACTGGCTTCTTCTCCTACCACCCAGAATCCAGTCTGTTATTCTAGATGAGAGCCAAATGCTGAGCCTTGTCCCTCACAGTGCTACCTCTCCACGTTCTGCTTTCACACTCCCTTACAGCTGTGACCCACAGGAAACGCTCGTACCACGGTGTGCCACAGTTACATTCATAATCTCTGCTATAATTATGTAATTATGCGCTCAATAGAGAATGCCCGTGGAGTTTTATTTTACAGTGTATAAATTCTATCCACCCCCCGCCAGGTAATATAAGCAAAAGGGGTATTATTAATATCGCCTCTATGGTTAGTATTCATTTTTTAAATGGTGATTAATTTATTTACATTCTCATATCTCTACAGAGATTTGTTTATTCTTTGCATCTGTTGAAATATCAGCTGAATCTTCATATTTGTTTTTATCAAACTGCATGGTTAACATTGCATTATTGCCATGGAATGCACAGAACTATCAGCTGACCAACTGTAACCGCAACATGCGGTTTTACTTTAGCCTTGCCCTGCCCCAGGGGGGTTATGGGAGCTGTAGTTTTTCTGGGAGTGAGCTGGGAGCTGACGGCAGCCGCGACTCCCTGGCACTATGTAGCAGGCCTCATTTCAGTAACCGCAGGGTGCAGGGAATGACTTCACAGTTTGATGGCCTTTGTACACCTTTATTTATTCAAGCATTCACTCATACGGCCATTCCAAAGTGGGAGAACTTTCTGAACCATTTCCCAAAACAAGACTTGTTGACTCAATATATTAGCCTAATGCTTTTTAAGGAAAGGGGCGGACATACATGTACCACATGTCTGAAATGCCCCGATTTGCATACTTGCAGCGTACTGGACCAAGAATACCACTCTTCTGGGTGGCTTTTTCCTCTCCTCTTACCGAGGAGATCTGCTAGCAGCAAACAGACGTTATGAGCGGACATTAGCTAATGGCGTCCATCTCAGTGTTATCAGGAAGCTCTTTTACACAGTGAGCTGTCAGTGTGTGGAACGGCTTGCCATGCAATACAGTGAAAGCAAAGACCAGAGTGGCGAGCCAGTTCGGTCTCCATGGTGACTCACGGTGCTACCTGGTTAACGGTACTACGGTAAACTCAACTGCCTATTGGTTAAAGCCTGATACAAATGTAAAATAACGTGTTTGCTTATAAAGATCTTTTCTGTTTTTTTGTTTTTAAAAAGGCCTGGACTAAAAAGTTTGCTTTGGTTTCCAACTTTAAGAGGGGCCAGAGAGACTGCATATGCACAGGGCCCAGAATTTTATGCTACACCCCTGTCTATCAATATATTTTTTTGCACAATATATATTGCAATATATATTGCATTTCCATTAGGGAGCACCTCCCCCAGTGGAGTTGGGGGGTGGGGGGGCATACAGTAAAATCCATTGAGAGAGTGCAGTCACAGAGACCGGCCCCGGGCCAACTGTCTCATTCAGGCCCCTGGAAGTCAGGTATGCTAATGGCAGCCCTAGGGAATAACACAAATAGATTCCCGGTGCATTGTGGGAAACGGTAACGGTGGGGTTGGGGGAGAGATGGAGCTGAATGTAGATACGTTTTTTTTTTTTTTTCCGGGGACGGGACGTCGTGAAAAAGGGCATCTGCCAAATTTAGCGCAGAGGTGGGTGGTACGTGGGAGGAGGGGCGGGGTGACAAGGGTGTCCTGCCGCTCAGCCGAAAATATGAGGTCTGGAAAGCTTAGTGATTCAGTTAGGGTAATCACATTATGCTCCAACCTGGTGATGTCATTTCCTGCTCGGTAGCACTGTACCGAGGCGTGTCCTTGCTAGACTGTCTCTTTGCATAATTTGTATTGTGCTTCCTCACAAGCTGTGTGCTGACAGTATTTCTTGAGAGCACAGTAATGAAGGGAAAATGGGCGGGGCCCTGCAAGAATCGTCATGGCGACTGCATATGAATAGCATGTTCCTGTCTTGTTTAACTTCAATTTAAAAATTTACATAAAAAGTGCCATCAGGAAAATCATACAAGCATATGTATTGGGGAGCATTTACTCTAACGTTCCAGAATGTTCTGAAAACCAAGAATTCCTCTTGGGAAAGAAAATCAGCTCCTGACATTCCTTGCGTTAGCTGCAGCTCACGCGCCCCCTTCTGAATCAGTGTTGACGATCGATGGAAGGATTTTGTTTCTCTGACCAACAAATTAAGGAATTCAGAGGTAATATTGGGTACCTAATTTTTGCATTCGCACATAATTCGTTTCTCTGCACGTACTAGCTATTGATGTCTGCTCCGCCATTGTTTAATTGGTCCAAAAATACGATCTGGACCGGCCAGTGCCCTGGTGGTCACCGTGTAACTGTGACACGGATGACCTCACAGAACCACGGGCGCGGCGTATCGACTTTGACTGACTTCTCACATCCCTCTGGAGAAGAGGTCGCTGTCAGTCAGCTTGTTTGTCCAGTGGTCTGTGAAGGAGGAGGGGATGGAGGGGGTTGAGACTCACTCTGGTCTGCAGCCGAATGTGCAGCTTCCCCCCCCGCCCCACCCCTTAGACTTCTGTATGGGCTCACGGTAGGAGAACGCGTGATGAATTCATTATTTCTCCCGTCTCCTCTTGACGTGAAGCATGTCCAGAGCGCGGAAGGCTGCCAGCCCACAGCATGTGAAAACACTTCCTAATTGGTCATCGTCAAGACTCCGTGATGTCACAAAACACTGTGATGTCACAGATAAATTTAGAACCAGAAATCCTTTATTATTATTATTATTTTTTCCATCAGTCTGCAACCTGGCAACTTGAACAGCCCACAGAAATGAGGAGAGCATGTGATTGGTTTCACAGTCTCTTGAGCTGGGTTGCGGTCAAATTTCAGATCTGGTCACGTTCCGTCAGGTGTCACACTCAGCTACGAACGCCCTTCCACGTCTTTGACCTTCACCCGGGCCAAAAAGTGACAGAGGGCCCGAAGTGCCCGAACACGGCTTGGAAAGAGGGATGGGTTGACGACAGGAGGGTCGTAAAACATTTGGTCTTTTTGCTGAATGGCGACAGGGCCGAATTAAGGCCAGGAAGATTGAGGGAGGGAGGGAAGGTGGGGGGGGGGGGGGGGGGGGGGAGGGTAGGGCCAATTACACAGACCCAGGTCGCGAGCAGGCTTATTAGCGGAGTCATCCCTCACCCTGGATGAGTCAGCGGTGTTGGCGGACATGCAGAGCAGGGCGGATTCATCATTATCGGCCGGGGGGCCTGACTGATGCTCGGGCCTGAGCTGTCAAACACACCCCAGAGTACCGTCTCAGTCTGAGGAGGTGTCAGCTGTTTCCACACACACACACGCACGGACGGACACACACACACTCTCTCACACACACACACACACTCATACATAAACACGCACAAACACACCCACACACGTACACACACACACGTGCACACACACACTATCATGCACATACACACCTGCTCTCACATATGTACACACAGACATATACGCATGCACTCACATACACGCACACACATACCCATATACGTACACAGGCACACACACACACACACTCACACACACAGTAAGTTAATTCAACAGTAAGTGATTTCCGGCTGATTTTTTATGAAATGATCTGAAACTTTAGGGCCTGAGATGTCTGTTCCTCCCCTCCATTAGTGCCTGGCGTCAGGTGCGCCCTTCATCGCCGTGCCCACTCCACACAGCGCTCTTTACAAACCGAATCAATGATTCATGCGGACAGCGCTTCCGCAAAATGACGGAAAGCTTTTAAAATGAATACGAGAATAAATAAATAAAAGCCAGCGAAGACGACGCCGCCGTCATCGTGAATCCATTACCCGCCGTAACCTGATTTTACATCCGTCCGCCCGCCCGCCTGCGCGTTCTCGCCCGTCCCGACCGCGCCAGCCCCCTCCTTCTCTGGCGTTCCTGGAAGGCTGCCGCGTCGTTCCGTCGACCCGATTCATCAGCGCACCTCTTCTGTTTTTAAACCCAACCCCCCCCCCCCCCCCCCCCCCGACCAGACCAACCCTTCCCTCTATTAAATGTCTGGCTGTGCTTTTGGCCACAGTACAAAGCCACTCCTTATCTTTCCAATAACGGTTACAGTGGTAAGCTCGCCTGAACTCTTCAAACTGTTCATTTCCCTCTCCGATTTCTTCAGCGTTTTTCTCCCCCCCCTCCCCCCCCCCCCCCCACACACTTTCATCATTTCCCCATTCTCATTTTCAGGGGGAAATAAACATACTTTATAAACAGAGTGGTAGGTCCTCTGTGTTTCTGTTCTCTCCTGCGCGTTTATGCTGTGGCTTTCATAGCGCGCCCAATCGATTAGCATGTCCAGCCAGGCCATTTTGCAGTTTTCAGAACAACTTCTGAAACAGGTCGGAAAGTGCCAGGTTTTTTAAAAAAAACAAACACTGATTATCCCCAAATTTACAGCTGCTGTGGTTTGTGTGCTTTACATGCCTTGACAGAGTTTTAAAATGGACGAATATCTGGAAATGTTATCTTTTTACCTGATTGTTGCCATATGTACGGTAAAGAGAAGCCATGATATGATATGATACGATACAATATGATCAGTCTCCTGAGAAAACCTTCTCTGAAACAACAAAATAATACAGCATCAGGGTTTAGTCACATGGGTTTGAGATACGAGGCATTTATGGTACATAAACATGTGTAAAGATGTCAAAACTGATGCAACAACTGACAGTGTGTGACAGTGATACGATATACACAATATGGATATGGTATGATAAGACAGGATATGGTCCAGAAGACTTAATATATGATATTGTTATTTATTTAGTGGCTACACGTGTCAGTTTGCCATTATTTTTGTTGAATTTTTTGTTTCTTTCTTATCACAGTCAGTTGGGTCTGCTTGAGTAGTTTTTCTATATTCTTTGCTTTTCTTCGGTGTTTAAATTACTGCAGTACTTTGAAACTTTTGAGTTGATCCCTGCCCCAGACCCTCTCCAACTCATGCATGGGAACTATTAATAATGCGCATACATTTTCATTGTTATTTATGATTCATCCCATAGCAAACAGAAGCAGGGAGAGGTTTCGGGATTGTACCTGAGAGCCGTTTGACCGAGAGCCAATAAAAACCTGTATGAAAGCAATCAGAGTACCGCCTAAAAAGATATAAAATTACCGCGTGAAATTGGTGTGGGAATTTAGACCCCAGAATTTATTAATCTTCCTGAATTTTCTCATTCAAAGTAACGGAAAGCGAGTATTTATGTATATATGTATTTTTTTTTTTTTTTTTTTTTGTTGTGGAAGTGAATTTACTTCTCAATAAAACCTCCGGGTTGCAGTACTTTAGCATAATGGCATATAAATCACCGGCTCGCCGCTGTCTGAACCGGGCCCTGGCGGAGATTTGTAAGCGGAGGCTCCATTATCGTAGCGGCTACGTGCCGCCGTTTTGCGCTGCGGCTACGCCGCCCAGCCGGGGGTTTTGGCGGTATAGACGGGCTTTAATTGAAACGCCGCCGCCGCCGCCGTCTCCGTCTCGGGCGAGATTGATGGCTCTAGGCCCGGACGAGCGTCACTGAGGGGCTCGGAGGCAGGCTTAAGTGTCGGTCCGTGGCCCCGGAGCATCCGTCTACGATAGCATCCGCGCACTTACCGCTTACATTATGAAAACGACGCCGTTCCCGTGTACCTGGGTAGCGATACCCGCCAGCGCCGTCGCCTTTTTAACGGGGTACACGAAAGATGAACGTGGCTTATCTGGCAGCGGCAGGGTCCGGCGGCTTAACCAACCTCCCCACCAAGTTTCAGAGGGACCATTCAGTTCTGTTTGTTTTTGGACTGACCAGCGATGGGAGTCCTCCAGCAACAGGGTAAATGGGGAGAAAACAGTAAAAGACAATAAAATAGAAAGAGTGAAGACAGGAGCTTTGGCAGACATATCTCTGAGGTGCTAATATGGGGAAAGACCAGGAAATGAGCTTATATATCAGTATGTCACTATTATGTGTCTGTGCAGAAACATCATGCAACTTTTGACGGGAAAAAATTAGATACAGGGGTTTTCCTAAAGGAGAAAACAAGGGTGCACCTGTAGTCTATTCATGATTCTTTTTATCAAAAATGAAAAAAATGAATTACTTGCATTTTATTTTCAGGTTTAGTCATTTTAACTGAAGGTAGGATAGCGTTTCTCTTGCGTGTGTCCTCATGTTAAACTTCTCTAGAAGAATCCCTGATGTCTCTGAATCCCCCTGATACGCCTGTACTGTGTGCATTTGTGCATCTGTGTGGTGGCTCATTTTCGTCGGAGGAAAATAAGAAAATGAAAAAAGGTCAAAGTTAGAATGGAAATGGAAATTGTATTTTTTTTGGAGCCGCTCTTTGAATTTTGGGGACTCTGAGGAGTGACGGTCGGTCACGCTGTGGCAGGGTGTGCGTCTGTCCGTCCGTCCGTCCGTCCGTCCGTCCGCCCGCCCGCGCGGGAGTTTATCCTCCTGACGGACGCACGAGCACAGCTGTTTAACCGTGCGTGGAAACGCGAGCGGTGAGGGTTTTGGCATTCACCGTCAAAAGACTCTTTTACCCTGATTTTGCATATCATTAAAATATATAACAAACGAAATGCTGCCACGTTACGGACCGTAAGCAGCTGGAGCGTGTGTGGGGGGGGGGGGGTGTGTGTGTGTGTGTGTGTGCATTGAGTGGTTAGGCGTGTGTGTGTGTGCACGCATGTGTGTGTGTGTATGTGTGTGTCTGTGTGTCTGTATGTATGAGAGAGAGACAGTACTCATCATATGAGGGTAGACCAAGATAATTGTTCATTTGAAACAATTCTGATTCTGCAATAAAGCATCTCTGTGGCAGTGTCACTGTTAAGAGCAAAATTGAGCTGAACGGAACTGAACTGAACTGAACTGAACTAAACTGAACTGAACTGATTTGACTTGAGCTGAACTGAATTCAATCGAATCGATTCGAACCAAACCAAACATTTTTTTTAAATAAATGAGATGCCTGGCCCTTTAACTGACTCTGACCAGGTGTCCACCACTCTTGGACGCCGCCAGGACTCCCCACAGGTGGGCTGGGCGTCGGCCAGGTGTCCTCAGCTTCCTCTCAAACCCACAGGTAGTGAAAGCTGTTTGCAGGTGATGCTGGTGCCAGACTCAGCTCGCCCTCCTGTTTTTTTATCTCCAATATCTAGTTATTGCCTTCAGCTTTCCTGTCTCAGATGGCCCATTTTATAAAAGCCTGAACTCGGACCCGCCGTTAATACGGAGTTGATATTAATATTTCGGGAGCCAGGAGCGATGGTTCAGACGCGTATGAATCTTAATGTGTCCCAGTAGTGCCCAAAATACTTTCTCTCCGGATTTTTTTTTTTACCGTCTCCATTTCTTGTTTTATTTTTGTTGTTATTTAAATGTAAAATGAGGAAATGGTGTGTGCTAGTATTTTCAGCCAGGCAGCGACTCGGCGGGGGGGGGGGGGGGGGGGGTTGGGGGGGGTTCTATTGAAAGGTAAAGTCAGCCTGATTTCCTTAAGTAATGGGTGCTTGACTCCATTCCAGGAAGGGAAGTCTGTTTCCTGGTTTTTGTTCCAACCAATTATTCTAGCTTCATTTCATGCACAGCTATGTAGACTGCTGCTGTATGTATACAGCACTGCTGGATACGCTGAGGATATGCACAAAAACAAAAGGTCTGCTCGTGTGTAACATCACATTGCATTACAGGCATTTAGCAGACGCTCTTATCCAGAGCGACTTACACATTACAGTTTACATAGCAATTACATTGCATCCATTTATACAGCTGGACATATACTGAAGCAATGCAGGTTAAGTACAGCACCTTGCTCAAGGGTGCAATGACAGTGTCCTACCCTGGTATTGAACCTGTGAGCTTTAGGTTACAAGACCAGCTTCTTTCCCATTATACTGCACTGCCCTAATCCCATATTGTTTTTTTTTTGTAGGAACATTTTTAAGAACAAAAGTAAGAATAATTAACGAAAAGTTTTGTGAAAGGGGCCCAGTGTGGGAGAGGGATTTAGAGAAGAGAGATGACAAAGTGGGAGAACGAAGAAGAAGAGAGAGATGGGGAGAGATGGAGATGTCAAGGCAAAAAAGTTAAGTCAGCTAGAGTGGGAGAGAGGTGATGGAGAGGAAAGAGAGATGAAAGGTAAACTGTAAGGATAGACAAAGAGATAGATGGGGATGGGAGAAAGATAGAGAGATGAAGAGATTGAGAAAAGCGAGAAAAGAAAGAGGATGAAAAAGAGATGAGGTGGAGCCAGTTGGAGAGATTGAAACAGTGCAAGGAGAGAGAGAGCAAGAGAGATGGAGAGAGAGATGGAGAGATGGAAATAGTGCAAGGAGAGTGATGGATAGAGAGAGGTGGAGAGATAGAAAATGTAAGGACAGAGATAGAGATAGAAACAGTGCAAGGACCGAGAGAGAGATGGAGAGATATAAAAAGTTAATGGAGAGAAAGAGAGGGACAGAGGGGGAGAGAGATGGAGAGAGAGAGCTAGAGAGATAGAAATAGTGGAAGGAGAGAGCGATGGAGAGAGAGATATGGAGAGAGAGAGAGAGGTGTGGAGAGAGGGAGAGAGAGGTATGGAGAGAGGGAGAGGGAGAGAGAGAGGTATGGAGAGAGGGAGAGGGAGAGAGAGAGGTATGGAGAGAGGGAGAGGGAGAGAGAGAGGTGTGGAGAGAGAGGGAGAGAGAGGTGTGGAGAGAGGGAGAGAGAGGTATGGAGAGAGGGAGAGGGAGAGAGGGAGAGATGTGGAGAGAGGGAGAGAGAGAGGTGTGGGGAGAGGGAGAGAGAGAGGTGTGGAGAGAGGGAGAGGGAGAGAGAGAGGTGTGGAGAGAGGGAGAGAGGGAGAGAGGGAGAGAGAAAGAGGGAGAGAGATGAATGTAAGCGCTCTAATGAGTCAGCGGCGGTTCCCTGGCTGTGCTGGAGGGCGTCTGTCTCCCAGCAGCCCGCGCTTATCCAATCATTAATAACGGCGGATTCGGCCTCCGCTGCGGCCCCCTCTCTCTCTCCTCCAGCCCTCTCTCTCTCTCTCTCTCTCCGCTGGCCCCCTCTCTCTCCTCCGGCCCTCTCTCTCTCCTCTGGCCCTCTCTCTCTCTCTCTCTCTCTCTCCCTCAGCCTCCTCCGGCCCTCTCTCTCTCTCTCTCTCTCCTCCGGCCCTCTCTCTCTCCTCCAGCCCCCTCTCTCTCTCTCTCTCCCTCAGCCTCCTCCGGCCCTCTCTCTCCCTCTCTCTCCCACAGCCTCCGCTGGCCCCCTCTCTCTCTCCTCCAGCCCCCTCTCTCTCTCTCTCTCGCCCTCAACCTCCGCCGGCCCTCTCTCTTCCACAGGCTCCCTCGGCCCTCAACTGCCGGGCCGTCCGCAGGGCCCACCGCCCGCCCCCCCCGCTCCCCGCCCCAGCAGAGCAGCGGCCCCCCACCAGGGCCCTGACGGATGGCACGCGCGCGCCCCCCAATCCGGAAGATTCCATCATACATTACGGCAATTAGGCGGGTCGGCCTGCCGCGGTCAAGAGGAGCGGGGGGGTGGGGGGTATGGGGGGATGGGGGATGGGAAATGGGGGTTGAGGGGGGTAAGGGGGGTTGGGAACACTGCTGGGTTTGTCTGAGAAGAAGAAGGGGGGAAAAAAACGGTGTCGGCCATATGTCTTCCGTTTAACTGAGGAACCTTTCCTTTAATGCGCTGCCAGCTTATGAATTATTACCATTTGGAGGGTATGGAAATGGAGGCCTGGCCGTCCGAGGCGATATTCATTACCGTTCGCTTCCGTTTTATCCGCCTCGTTCGGGAGGGGTGGGGTGGGGGAGGGAAGGGGGGGGTAGGGTGCGGGGGAAGGGGGGGGGGGGTGGGGGAGGGAAGGGGGGGGTAGGGTGCGGGGGAAGGGGGGGGGGCGGGGGAAGGGGGGGGGGGGGGGGGGGGCGGATGAATCGAGTGGGTAGCAGCCGTTGCGGCGAACTCGAGTGGAAAAAAAAAAAAAAGTTAGCGGGAGCCATTATAGTCGGAGTGTTTGAGAACATTTTAATCGGTTTAGCGCGCGCCGCCGCCGCCGCGTCGCTCCGAAGCGTTGCCGTGGACGCGAGCGCGGGGCGCTTTTATGTAAACCTGAATGAAGCGCTGATTGGGAACGCCCACACCTACGGCTACACCTGGAACGGGTTTTTTTTACGAAAAGCGCTAATCGCGGAAACGATTCCGCGCGCGGTTACAGCAAGCCGCTGAGCGACTCGCCGGCCAGGTGGCAACACGCAGTCGGGGGCGGTGGGGGGGGGGGGCGGTTATGTCGAGAAAGCGTTTCCCGCGTCGCAGTGACACTGAACGCGTATCCACAGTCAAGGTCGCGCTTGGCCTACGTTGCCTTTTCTTGTCGTTGCTCCCGGTTGTTATTCTAACTTCTTGCAGCACGAAGATCGCCCGTCGATAATCGGTCCTTGTGCTCCGCTCCCGTAGAATCGCTTCTCAAGGTCGGACCGCTTCCGTTCCGTGCTAATTGGCGACGCTTAGATCCGCCTCATTCTCAGACCCTTCGTCGGGATGCTGAATTGCTTTCCCACCTCTTTGTCTGCGCTCCGCTGATGTTCCCGCACAATGGCAGCGCGAGTGGAATCGCACGTGGCCTTGCTCCTGCAGCGTTTCAATGGGAAGACCCTCGGCAGCGAACCGGGGAGGTTTGAAAGAGGCGCTGGGCTTCGGTGCGAATACACCTGCGGCCTTTAACATACAGCTGTGTGCATGTGCATACACACACACACACACACACACACACACACACACACACACACACACACTCACACACACACATACACACACACAACCACACTCACACACAAATATGCACATACGCACACATGTGAAGACATATGCATGCAAACACATTCACACGCATACACACACACATGCAGATGTACACATGCACACACTCATGCACGCACACATACACACATATACACACATGTGAAACACATGCATCCTAACACATGCAGACACACACTCAGACACATGCACACACACACGCACACACACGCACACTCCATCTGGTTCAGTAATGCATCCCCGTCTCAGGCAGCTGTTGTGGGAGAAGCTGGGCTTACACACTGAGCCGTTTGTTCGCGTTCACAGGAAAGGTCAGCCATGCGTGGCCCCGGCTCGCTCTTCGCCGTACCAGACGGCGGGGGGGGGGGGGGGGTCGTCCCTGCGTCTTCCCGCTTTACCCATAATCCTCTGATCCCGGGTCTGTGGGACCTCGGTCTCCAACCCCGGCTGCGTCGAAGCCGGCTCCCCTCATTAGCCTGCATAGGAAATCCCACATCTTCCGCTACACACACCGTAACCATAGCGCTCAGAACCTCCCATCCAGAGGGGGCGCCAGAGAGCCGGGGATGGGATGGGTAGTGGCACAACATACCCCCCCCCCCCCCCAAATTTCAGGGGTGCAGCTCTGAATATTCCAGTGGCGCTTCTCTCTCTCGTGTTTAGTTCCTCCAGCACGGTACTCCTGTTCCCCCGGTGCACAAGAGCGAGGCTCCTCTCCTGTAGCTCAGCCGTGACGGCATGCAAATACACCACCGCTGGGACTGTCCAAACCCCCAACCCCCACCAACCCCCCACCAAACCCCCCCCGTACACATCGACCATCAGAGTTATTCCGCTGCATGCACTGTCACATCTTAGAATGTGGCCGCATGTAAAAATGCATACCTACGTGTTTATTTATGCAGTCAGTCCATCAATTTTAATGCTCTGTAGCCTCTTCACACTGAAGGGGTCCTGAGGTGCGGAGCACTTAGAGCCGAATAGCAAATACAGTCAGTCTCATAAAAATTCAGTCGTATCGCATCAAAATTCAGTCGCATCGCATAAGAGCGCAGTTGCAGAGAAATGTATTTGGTTGGTTTTTAAAAAAATAGGTTGTCCCCCCCCCCCCCCCCCCCCAGCATTTCTGATCTTAGGTGGATGAAACAGAGAGCGGTTTCAACTTAGTGACTGACGTAATTTAGATCCATATCATCTTAAAATGCATGCAGTACATTTGCAGCAGAAACAGAGTGGTTCGCACTTTTGTGAAATGTAAAATGCACTTCTTCGAGAGTGGCTTTGACTGAAAGTGTCTCCAAAATGATTACATTTTAATTGCTTGTTTGTGGAACTCAGTTTTTTTTTAAAGTACAGTTGCACGTGTTTGAATTTTATAATTTTCTTTTTAAAAAAAGTTTGGAAGTGGATGTGATTTCACTGAAATCACCTCGACTAGAGTATGCACCGATGAGGTGGGGGTGGGGGGGTGGAGGCGGGGTTCAAACGATTGTGACAGCTGTGTCACCTTTCACAGATCCAGCTATCATTCCATATGGTGACATCACAGAATTACCTGCACTGACAGTAACCATGGACACGCTTTTAAAAAAAGGTGTCCATGGTTACTGCCAAAGTTTTTCAAAAGCTCATTAATATATGTGGCTTAGGCGAAATGTGAGAGTACATACAGTAAACCGTTGGCAACTTGAAGTATTAAGAGCAGAATTTGGCATCGAATTCGGAAACGCATAAAGGCTTGTGGAATTTTGGGTCCCTGTCCGTGCTGTGTGAATACACACCGTGCCCAATTAGCTAATTACCTGTTTGCATTGGTGATGATTCGCTCATGGATCAGACCGCAGTAAAGCATTTAGGGACCCTTGAGATCTTTGGCTGTCATTTGTGAGCTCACTGAACGTTGCTGCAGTGTGACATTGTGCGCGGTAAACAATTTACTTTTAATTAAAGAATTAAAAGTGGACTTTGGCGTGAAATCCTGAATTTTATACTTCCCTGCTTTAAGTGGATGTGAAAATCACAAACCCTATTCCCCCCCCACCCCACAAACCCCCCGCTCCACCACCTGATCCCCCTACCTGTCCCTCCAGGTCTTATTTTTGCTTGGGCCCTTTTAGAACTGTGTTTACCCAGCTCGGTCCCCGAGTCCCAGAGTCCTCGTCACATCAGGAAAGACGAGCAGAAACGAGCGCCCGGTGGCCGTCCCCTCAGTGCCAGACGCCTTCTCGGCCTCTAATGGGATTTAAAGTGCGACACGTCAATGGAGGCCAAATGGAGCCGTAATGGCCGCCTGCCGGTGGCCAAATGGAGCCGTAATGGCCATTCGGCAGTGCCACTCTCCTGCCTGCCTGCCTCTCAGGCTATGTGGAGAACACAGGGGCTGTTTTATTTATTTTATTCCCTTCTTTTCTTTTTTTCATTCAGACGTAAAACTGCAGCCATTAACACCCGTTTAATCCTGCTTGGCTCTTGCCCCTTGTGAATCTTTTTTTTTTTTTTTTAAAGCACCCAAAAAGTGATATTTTAGCATTTCTGCTTTCGGATGACCAGAATAGGCTTCCAGAAACTTTTCTCCAATATCTGAAACTATTCAGTCTCAGACATATAAAATATTCATACGGCACAATTAAATTTTTTTTTCCCCCCCGCTCGCTCTCTCGCTCAGCTTAGTCTCCCCCCTCTGCTCGGAAATACTGAAGTTCAGACTCTGACATTTAAAGCTGGCCTGAGTTGTGTCTGAGTGGTGATTCACGGTATTGGTAAGTAATAATCAGAGCCGTAAACACGCCGGCCCGGCTAAACCGAACCGGCGAGGAACTGAGAGGAGAACTCGTAAAGCTCTAAGAGGTGCTGTTGCGGTTGATATCGCTCGTTTCCGTTCCTTGTCTTTTTGAATAGCAGAAAGCCCGAGAAACTTCTTATGTTTTATAGGACCTGCTTTGTGCTTTGCTTCAGACTGATGTAGGGCTCCCTTAAAGGGACAACAGAGCTTTCTCTCTGGACTCTCTGTATATGGGACAGGTTAGTAAATCCTTTTATCCGCAGGATGTAGAGGGGAGAAGCATGCCTGGCTGCACTGGACTTAGACCGTTTCACCGCCATTTTTCAATCGCCCTTATTGCTGTCTGAAGGACAGAGGAACGCAACAACCTTGCAACTGTTGTAGTCTGTATTCCCGGTCACTTGTCTCCCCAGTACTGTCTCTGTGTCTGTGTTCCCTGAGCTGCTTCACTCCCCTGTACTTGTGTGATTTCACTATTCGGGTGGTTCCGGGTTTTCGTGGTTTCCCCCCTTCTTTCCAGTCTCGCTTTACTTACTTCCTGCTTATTTCTAGTTTTACTCATTTCTACTAATCCCTACTAATTTATAGATTGTAAAGTACTAACCTCACTAATATACTAACATGTGAATATTACTAATGGACTAACACACACTAGTTTTGGGTTTTTGATAGTTTAGATCACTATACTAATACATTAACCAGTCTCTCCTTTTCCATGCTGCGCTGTAGCTCCGCCCCTTTTCTTTCTAGCCTGCTCTAACGCTGAGTTCTGCAATTGCCTGCACCTGTCTTTTGCTCTGACTGCACCTCTCTCTCTCTGCACGCGTTTTACCTGCTTAACCCAGGCCGTCTATTATCATTGTTGTCTATGTGATTCCAGTCCGCGTTTTGTCAGTCCCCTGTCATTTCATTAGTTATCCTAATGTTCTTCACCTGGATGTTGTTTGTTACTCCTCCCTCACTCACTTAACCCCTCCTTGATTGTTACCTTCCCCAGTGTATAAATGTCAGTCTTTTCCACCAGTTCAGCGTCAGAACGTTGATCGAATTCATTGTGCCGATTGTTAGTAAGCCTTTGTCTATCGAGATTCCTGCGACACCCCTTTGTACGACTTCGAGTTTGCCTGCCCCTTTTGGTTTTGTTTGCTTCTGGTTTGACCTTCGCTTTGCCTTGACTTCTCTTTTGCCTGTCCCTTTGTACCTTCGCCACTCTGATCTCCTGGTTTTTGATTTTTTGCCTGTTTTTTCACTATTCTTTTGGAAACTCGATTCGGCACCGTCCTCTCTCTGATTACCTGGCTTCGAACCTCGGACTGAATAAAGACAACGTTTTTTGGATTTCCCTGGTCTGCGTGTGGGTCCTTACACAGAACATCACAGCAACTTTGGCTGGCGGTTCTTCTTCCTCCTCTTCCTCTTTATATTACGTTACTGGCATTTAGCATACGCTCTTATCCAGAGCGACTTACACAACTTTTTGCATCCGTTTATACAGCCGGATATATACTGAAGCGATGTAGGTTACAAGACCAGTTCCTTACCCATTATGCTGCACTGCTGCCAGTGTAGTATAATGGGTAAGGGTTCTTCATCTTCTTATTCTTCTTCTTCACCTTCTTCACCTTCTTATTCTTCTTCTCCTCTCTCTCTGTCTCTGTCTCCATTTCTCCCCCCTCTCTCTGTCTCTGTCTCTCTCTCTCTCTTTCTCTTTGTCTCTCTCTCTCTCGCTCTCTCTCTCTCTCTCTCTCTCTCTCTCTCTCTCTCTCTCTCTCTCTCTCCCTCTCTTCAGTCACAGTCGGGCTGTGCTCACTCCGAAGCCGCGCTTCACTCTCCCGGGGTGTTTTCCTGCTAACAGTGATGAATTGTGGGTAAATGAACGTCCTCCGGGCTGCTCAGAGAGCCAGTCTGGCTCCCGTCCTGCACAGATACCCTATTAACTGTCCTGCAGTGGCACTGCGAGCTGAGACACTGCTTCAGCCTAAACGGCTCCCAGGTCTATATATACACTGCCAGCAAAATTGCCTTCAGCCCCTCGGGGGTGGTGTGTGTGTGTGTGTGGTGTGTGTGTGTCTGTGTGCATGCATGTGTGTGTGTGTGTGCGGGTGTGTGTGTAAGCACATGTGTGAGTGTGTATGTGTGTGCGTGGTATGTATGTGTGTGTGTGTGGGGGGGGCGGGGGGGGTCACACTCGTAGATCCCCCTTTCCTTGGACATTATTTTCCACCTTACTTAAGCCTTTTTAAATACGTACAGTATTTTAGATATCTTCCAATTACCCATGATGAAAGCTTACGGGAAAATCACTCTACATTACGGGTGATGACCATAGAAAATTTGATGGCTCATTAATGTTTAATAGTCATTTGTGGGAATAATGATTATTATTGTTCTTACAGTTGGTGGTCCTCCTGTTTGAGTGTTTTAGTAGTGATTGGGGGCTTCCTATTGCCCTGTGAAATGTCTTTGTGACAGTGCCTCTGTAAAAGAGCAAAACCAATAGTAGTATATTTTTTCTGTATAAATGCCTTATATCTGTTACTCCAGCAGTAACTTGTGTGGGGAGTTCATACAGTGTGTTATGAAAGGTTGAACCCCATTGGGCGAGAGGAGGGCCTATTAGGGAAGAGCCGGGACTAGGCAGGCCTGCGTTCCGATTCGCCCTTCCGTACACCGCAGAGGGACTGTTCACCATGGAAGAACAAAAACAAATAAATTAATAAATAAATAGAACAATGTTTCCAATTTGTACAACACCTGTTCCTAAGATCACAGTGAAAGGAAGGAGGTGGTGGTGTTTGGGGGAGGGGGGCAGGGGGTTGTGTTGATTGCTATCACCTGTGTGCAGGGGAAACAGTACCACAAATGTGGCTGAGATTTAGCCATGATTTCCCTGAGGGCGGGGGGGGGGGGGGATGGGGGGGGGGGGATTGCCAAGGTGGGGCTGGGCATGGGCGTGGTCAGTGGCAGAGTGGGATCTACAGTCTTATTACTCTGAATGACACCGTCATCCAAAAAAAAAAACTGTCCGGTCTTATTTAATGGTCATGCTACACCCATCAATGGGGTAGCTGTTAGACTCATCAAGAGATTCCTTTGTATTTTCTCTGTGTTTTTTTCTGGTATGATACCAATCTTGAGTGTAATATAAAGTTTGTACACAACACAATTGGCTTTAAATGGGAACAATAGGTTTAGTGTCTGCCATCCTGTATTCTAAGGTGGTTCATTTTTTTTTCATTACATTACTTAGTTGGTTAGAGTCTTTATTTTCCCTGTGGCCATTTCTTGTGCAGCATGCAGCAGCAACCACTTAACAATAAACGTTCCCATGACAACAGAAAATAATTAAAACGCTGAAAAAAACGAAAACAATAAGAACAAAATAACATTTGTTATTTATTTCTATTACATTACAGTCATTTAGCAGATGCTCTTATCCAGAGCGACTAACACAGATTTAGCTTTTTTATTTTTTATTTTGTTTATTATTATTGCAATTTTTTTTTGTCGTAGTTGGTAATCACAAGCGTAAGGAGTGTGCTGAACAGCTGTTACCGGGGCTGACTGACGCACGCGGTTCGCAGCGGCCAATCATGAGTCAGCGCTGACCAGCTTGCCTCGAGCGAAGCTGCCATGGCATTTAAAATCTCAGCCTTCCTTTACTTATTTTATTTTTACGTTTTCTTCTCAGACAGAGGCCAGTGTTTGGGGGGGGGGGAGTGGATTCATTAAGCATACGCGTCACGCAATGGCACCAGGGTTGCTAGGGAAGAGCTTCACTGGTCTGGTCGTGGTCTGGGGCAGGAAGGAAGAGGTGTCACCGTGCTGGGGTGGGGGGGTGCTCTTGTTTTTGGAGATGCGCAGGACCCTGGGGAGCTGAAGGCCTCCTTCAGAGGAGACACACAGTGGAGAGCTGCCCCCCCCCTCCCCCCCATAGAGCCACAGATCCACGGTACTGCAAAATGCACAGGGCCACAGTGTAGTGGGTGTAAGCAAGCCGTTCTCAAAGTTGCCGTCGGCGATAGCTGTCAGCCCGCTAGCGTTTCGCGAATGAGCAGTGCTACCGTTCGCCGGCTATTTAGCGTTCTCCCGACTGCCGATTCTTATCCCAAGCGCCTCCGCCCGTCCGCCTGCGAGCAGTCCGCCGCAGCGCCGATTTGGGACCTGCCACCGCACCGCACCCGCGGCTCTGCCGGAGAGGGACCGCGAGCGGCCCGCCGGTACGCGTCCCGGTTGGGCTCGGTTCGGTTGTGCGCGCGACACTCTGAGCAGCCGGCTGAGCGGGTGTTCCGGCACTTTCTTTGCCCTGGTTCTGTAAGTGCGTTCGCCTTGTCCTTCCTCTGGGGGAGAAACAAGCGGTAGGTCACGTATGTCTGAAGCACTGTTCTCGGGGCTGCACTGACAGTGGAAGCAGAAAATCATAATGAGGACTTTTTTTGGACCATGGTCCTGCGCCTGGGGAAAAAAAACACAGCATTCCCCGTCTACTTATTAGCGGTGTCGTGCTTCCCCGTAGCGGTAATGCAGCTTCGCTTGAAGTCGCGTTCTTGAAATGAAGATTGTTGCCAGGTTTACGGTTGCTGTTTGATGGTGGATCTGACGACCCCCATTGAAATTCATTTGCACACATCCCAAACTATGATAGTATTCCCTGGATCCAGGATTCCTGGATCTCTCTCTACAGCCAGATTTGAGTACGCTGAAGAACTCTGTGGTGGTTGTCTGTTATGGTAGGTCACGTGGTTAGAATGCTCCCAAAATTTGCATGTTCAATGTAAGTTTATAAAATTCTGTTGCAGGAGACTACATCTGGGTAGTTTTAAAATTCAGTGTGCAAGTGAGAGACTTTATTACCCATTCTGAACGCTGCACATATTTATCAATCATGGTGTAATTTATGGGGTAATTATACATGATAATTAGATGGTTTGTTCGTTCGCTGATAAATAGATGTCGCTATTTTTCTAATGAACATCATTTAGTAATGGGAGAAAAATGTCTGGGAGACTTCCAAACAGCAGCTTGTCTGATCGTACTTAAATGGCCACATCATTGTCAACAGGCAAAAAAATAATAATTATAAGTCAAATAATAAATTCACAGTTATTGTATAATAACTTGTAGGCTTTTTCCTCTTATCGTCAAAGTTTACCCTTATCTTTACCAACTGTGCACAAGTCGAAAGGTCGGAAAAGTATTTCGGGAGTAAACGCACAGGACCTCAAATCCACTCTGCTGGCGACAGTGGGAACGCGATTTCGTTTTCGTTTTTCGAGAGGAGAGGGAGTACGCGTCGAGCGACTTTGCGGTGGCGGTCTGGCCGTTCGCTGGCAGCGGTTCGACGTCTGTTGGCAGCTGGAGAGAGGGAGTTGTTTTTGTGCGTTTCGTTTTTTTTATTTTTAACGGGAAGGTGTTAAGAGAAATCGGTGGTCCCTGCCGTAATTAAACGGGAAAGGGTCTAAGTGAAGTGGACCCAGGCTTTGATGAACAGATATGTACAAAGCCGTGGGGAGCGAGCTCTTGGGTCCCATCAGCTGGTAAAAGTCACATTATTCATTTCTACATGTAAGTGCCTTAGGGCTAGTTTCTTTGACTTGCAGATATTTTCTGTAAGAAAAGAAAGAAAAACAATCTGGTGACCCTCCAGGGAAATCACATGAAATGCATCATTAATAAATCACTTTATTCTTAAAAGACTTGGCAAATTCCAAAATCCGTCCAGTTTTCTTTTTATTTTAATATTCACAGGAAGCTGATTTCCCTCTACTCCCTCCAGCAAATAGTGTTATGCAAAGAAGGATCAAGAATGCCAGATATGTGTGTGTGTTTGTGTTGTAGTCTGTATTCCCGGTCACTTGTCTCCCCAGTACTGTCTCTGTGTCTGTGTTCCCTGAGCTGCTTCACTCCCCTGTACTTGTGTGATTTCACTATTCGGGTGGTTCCGGGTTTTCGTGGTTTCCCCCCTTCTTTCCAGTCTCGCTTTACTTACTTCCTGCTTATTTCTAGTTTTACTAATTTCTACTAATCCCTACTAATTTATAGATTGTAAAGTACTAACCTCATTAATATACTAACATGTGAATATTACTAATGGACTAACACACACTAGTTTTGGGTTTTTGATAGTTTAGATCACTATACTAATACATTAACCAGTCTCCCCTTTTCCATGCTGCGCTGTAGCTCCGCCCCTTTTCTTTCTAGCCTGCTCTAACGCTGAGTTCTGCAATTGCCTGCACCTGTCTCTTGCTCTAACTGCACCTCTCTCTCTCTGCACGTGTTTTACCTGCTTCACCCAGGCCGTCTATTATCATTGTTGTCTATGTGATTCCAGTCCGCGTTTTGTCAGTCCCCTGTCATTGAATTAGTTTTCCTAATGTTCTTCACCTGGATGTTGTTTGTTACTCCTCCCTCACTCACTTAACCCCTCCTTGATTGTTACCTTCCCCAGTGTATAAATGTCAGTCTTTTCCACCAGCTCAGAGTCAGAACGTTGATCGAATTCATTGTGCCGATTATTAGTAAGCCTTTGTCTATCGAGATTCCTGCGACACCTCTTTGCCCGACTTCGAGTTTGCCTGCCCCTTTTGGTTTTGTTTGCTTCTGGTTTGACCTTCGCTTTGCCTTGACTTCTCTTTTGCCTGTCCCTTTGTACCTTCGCCATTCTGATCTCCTGGTTTTTGATTTTTTACCTGTCTTTTCACTATTCTTTTGGAAACTCGATTCGGCACCGTCCTCTCTCTGATTACCTGGCTTCGAACCTCGGACTGATTAAAGACAACGTTTTTTGGATTTCCCTGGTCTGCGTGTGGGTCCTTACTCAGAACATATCAGTTTGTCCATGTGTGTGTGTTTGTGTGTACATGCATACATGCATTCCCTCAAATGAATAAAGAATGTTTTTTTTTTTTTAATCTTCATCTTTATGCATCTTTATCTTGATCTTTAAATGTATGCTGAACATTGAGAGGTCCAATGTGACATTATGAAAATGGAACCGTTACACTGGAAATAGTTTGCACCTTAAAAATGCTAATTAAAAAAAAGGTCAGTAGCTTGTAGCTTAGGCAGTAAATTGAATGAGGTGAGCATTTCTGTGTGGACTGGGCGGTGGACATTACACAGAACATGGAACTGTTTTGAAATGGCATCCATATGTCTGAGTGAAGCAAAAAAATGTAAAAATTCAGAAAGAGGACAGACTCCTGCTCTCTTTTAAAAAGAGAACTATGGCTGTAAAGTATACTGTGCTTCTAAAACGATTGTGCCTTTTAAAGCAGGATTCCTAAGAATTTTGCAGTGAAATTTTGATTAGGTCAACACCTGGCTTGTCTGTCTCGGTGACTGAATGGCTTTAAGCTGATGAGACAAATTCAGATCTTCCTGGAAAGAAGCACTTCATATGCTAAGTGTTAAAGCATTCAGTTTCTGGATATGTACTTTTTCATAATGGATTTCTCTTATGACTCTCTGTACTTCATCACTTGAAAGGTTACTAAACAGGAAATTGCTATCAGAAATTTCAAGCTCCAAAAAGTTTGAATAAAACTTTTTTTTTTTTAATTTTTATTAAGTTGGTGAGAAAAAAAAAATCCTGGTAACTTTCAGATCTCAGTATATATATCAGTATATTGTTCATTCTTATTCTAAAAACACAAGGCATTCCAGTTTTTACGGTACGACAGGTTGCATGGATCATAACATTTGACCTGTGAGACCATGAAGACTCTTCCTGTTACGTGGCTGTTGTTTGTTATTGTGCTGTGGCTGCTGGGATTTGTATGCTTTATACTGCAACCGCTTGACCAGGGCTGCTGTTGTTTCAACAATGGGCTGAGAATGGCACCGTTGGCCTGACAGACACATGCAATCATCCATTCCTGTTCCTTTAACAAGGCTGTACTGTGGGTTAACATTCAATTCACATGTGATCAGTGTTGCCAACTATCTCCCCACAGTAAGTAGCTAGCACGTGCTCAAAAAGTCGATACGAAGTCGCAAAATATCTAATTTACATATTTATGACATCGTCGCATACTCATTTGCATATGAAAGTGCGTTTCTCGCCAAGTTGGCAACAGTGAATGTGTCTAATATATGACTACAGGAGCTTCTCCCGATACTTTGCAGTCTCATTCCCAAAAACAAGGCAATTGCATGAAGTGGTGTACAGAGGGGCATGTTCTCCCATTAGGATTTAGGTAAATTAGAGGGGTTTCGATCCAAGGTGTAGTTTTACGTCCTCTTGGGACGGATAATGACCCATTTAGTACCATAAGAAACATTGGGTAAAAGGAGAGGGAGGTCCCTTATGTCAACCAGTGTACACTAGCCCAGGGCAAGCTTATGATATAGTACGCTGTTCCCAGCACACACACACACACACACACATACACACATACATCCAGCTGTTTCATTTTTATTAAAAAAAAGTTTTTTTTAATTTATTTATTTATTGTATTCTCGTAGCCTAGTCTAGGTTCTTGCACATTGAACAACAATACATAGGCTAATTATTTTTAAACACTTTCTCTCTCTCTCCGTATTTTTACCGCCTTCACTTGACACAGTAACAACATTAACTGTATTCTTAAACACTTTTTGAAATATTTTTTCATGTTTATGTACGTCGTCGTTTGGTTGCTGTTGGGACGAAACAGTTGTTCCGGTAAGATCGGGAATGAGTCGCCGTGAATCGAAAGCGGTCCTAAATATCCTAACGACATTAAGTGCGAAAAGACGGATACTCCTCGATGCATAGCGAGAAGCCCCTGCAGTAGTCTCCTCATCAAAGGTTAGCCTCACACCTTTGATGTGGATGTTTTCATCCACGGCCGAGAAATAAAGATCGTCCTTCCGAGATTAAACGCTAACGCTGTCGGAGGGGTAATCTCCTGCGAGTGTGCTGTGCGCGGCAGCCAATGCGCGCTGGAGATGTTTGGACCCGTTCTCACGGTAGTGAGTCATCTCAAATCAGGCGTTTTGTTAGTCGGCCTCTACCGAGATGGAAAATCTGACGGGCGTTTGCACAAATTGATTCTTGACTCCCCCCTGCCTGAAGCATCTGATTTAGGCAATCAGAATGAGGCCCTCTGGGGTTTTTTTTTTGAATGACTCTTTTTTTGGGGGGTTTTTTTTTGGCTATTTTTGTATGCGTACGTGTTTGCTTGTGCGTGTGCTTGTGTGTGTGTGTGTGTGTGAGAGAGAGACCAAGAGGGACAGAGAGAGCGAGAGGCTTCCTCACGTGGGTAAGCATTGGTGTGAATAGAAACGCTTAAATGCAGGCCCTCTCTCATTACCGTTGACTGCAATTGCCCCCTGTGGTTGAGCTCGTTACCTCTGAGGGGAGGATTTCCTTAGGGAGAAGAAGAAGACTCCGGGGACGCGAGCATTGGGGTTTTTGTTTTTTTTTGCGAGACTCATTAAATTAGGAGCCCCTGCAGGCGCAGGCTTTTCTCCCAGCCTTCGCCTTGCGCGTAGCGTCGCGGCGCGGTGCGCTAACGTGCTCGTCGCGGACGCGCGCTCCCCTCTCCTAGTCGCACGTTCGCCCTCTGGCTCGCCCGCCGTCCCGCCGCGGGTTCGGCCCGACCCCGCATTAACGAAGGCGTCCGCCGGAATAAATCGTGCCCTCTTAATCAACCCGCGAGGGATCGCGTCGGGGATCAACGGGGGGATGACAAAATCGATCGGCGGGGGGCTCAGACTGCATCGACGGAACTCCGTTAACGGGTAAATATTTACGCGACAGGGAAGGGGCGCCGAGGGGTCGCCCCGGTGGGCAGCGAGCGAGGGGGGGGGGGGGGCGGCTAACGCAGCTGCGGTAAATACCGCAGGCCGACGGGGAAGGGGGAGATTCGCGGACTTCGCGGCTCTGGCGGGTTCAGCCCCGGCTGTCACGGTCCGTTATGAGCCCCGACGCTTTCCGGCTTCGGTGATGGAGGGCGTAGCGGTCAGCTCCGTGACCTTCGAGTCTGTGAGCGAGCGATACTGCCGCAGGCTTGGTTTATGCATACCGCAAACAGCCTGGGGTGGCTCTGTGTCCGAATATGTGATGTGCAATAAGCATGGGCGTGTCCCAACGGGGTGGCATTGGCCAGCTCTGGAATTTGATTGGCCACCCCTATTTTTTCCACTTATAACAGTGCATTATCATTGGCTGATACAACTGTTGGTGATAGAGTGCTAATGGGTGGACTATGACCGGGCCCAGAAACACACAGAATACTCGAGGTCAGCACCTTCTGCCCCGTTGTGTTTTCCTTTAGGTCAGTGGATAAACGTGCGCATTATCTTTAAAGATAAACAAGGGAAGGCACGGGGAGCAAGTAATCACAAGCTAACCTTGGATCCTTTGAGTAAAGGATGATGACACCGCAGTGCCAAGGTCTTTTCCGGTGAAGGACCTCGCTCGATCACCTCTCGGAAGGCCGTCGCGGCGACCCCCGCATTCGACACGCCGCTCGAACCCTGCGCGCGGTGGGTCGCCGTAATTCGAAGGACGCGGGTTTCCGAGAAGCACTCGAGGACGTTCCTCTTCTGAGGACCTTGGTGCTGGTGTGTGCCCATTATCCTCTCACTCAAAGATCCAAGGTTCGATCCTGATGGAGTGCTCTGTATGTGAAGGATGCAACAAGAGTGATGGCGCTGAGTCCAAGCGTAAGACCAATGAATGCCACACAGAAGACCCGGGTTCGAGTGGGTCGTAACACTGTGTTCATTTTAGGTTAATGGATAAAGGTACAGACATGTATGTTTTAAACATAAAATAAACCAAACAAATCCATGTTTTTTTTTTTTTCTTCTGTACTTTTCCCTACTGTGCACTCCTGCAATGAAATTCACCCAAACACCCAAGGGTCCGAGCTCACTGTGATATCCATAGCTGCGGTTTCGCAAGATCCACAATTAGCCTGAACTTCTTATGTTTTCTAATCGAGAACATTCATTGGACATTTTGCTCATTATATGACTGATTTTAATATAGTCGCGCATTTCTCTCAGGAACTAACTTTTCTGAGTCACGATCTCATATTCTCTTCTTCTTTGCATTTCAGTCCATTAGAAAATGAGATTAAAGGTATGAAGTTAAAATCTCAGTACATATGAGAAGTAATTCAGTGCAATTAAGTCTGAGCCTAGGAAAGATAATTAGGGATTTGGAGATGGTGTTGGCATGCGTTGCCGTGGGAACTTACTGTATTAAAATGGAGGTTGGGGGCAATGTATGATGGATAAATTTGTCGTCCCCCCCCCCCCCCCCCCAGCTCTGAGGGACAACCGGATCGAGCTGGTGCGGGCCTCCTGGCAGGAGCTGACCATCAGCATCAGCGAGGTGTCCCTATCGGACGAGGGACAGTACACCTGCTCCCTCTTCACCATGCCCGTCAAGACCACCAAGGCCTACCTCACCGTGCTGGGTAAGTCATCGATCGATCAGTCAGTCAATCACGAAATCCAGCAATCGATCAGTCAGTCAACTGATCAATCAATCAATAAAGCAATCAATCAGTCAGTCACCATGATAAGTAAGCATCGGTTGTTAATCCATCAGTCAGTCATTGAGCTTGATAATCCAACCAACCAATCAATCAACTAATCAGACACTATCAGTGCTAAGTAAGCAGAACTTTTCATCTGTTTTGAATGAATTAATTGTGTATTGAATGTTATGCCTTCCACCAGTTACAGGATTGTGGGGCATGCCCCATACCTACACAGCATCGAGAGCATTGAAAACACTTTTCAAGGAACCGATTTACAATGGCAAACTGTATGGACAAAAAAAAGAAGAAGGTTTCAAAATTATGCACTTTTTTATCTTCAAGATGTGGCCTTAACTTTGTCAAGGAGACATTTTGAACAATTAAAAACAACTTCTCATGCACGGCGATCATTAAAACTAACTCATTCAAAGTGAGTTTGTGAAGAAGCGTGTAGCTCTTGCATGTACTCGTGAGTCAAAGTTAAGGACCCGTGATAAATGACCGTTAGCCATTGTTCTTCCAGTCTAGATTTCCGTAAGTGCGCTGCGAAGCGAAGTGCTTTCTGTTGAACAAACACTATGCTGTTGGCACGCATTGAATCGCTTTTGATTCTGAGAGCATCAGAAATCTGTTAATGGCGATTGAGAACAGGAGGGAGGCAATTTCAACCTGAAGTGAATGTTCGTTTTCCTGTACCGGTCTGAGACACTGCACTTACTTAGTTCTTTTATCAAAAGGAACGTGTCACACGCATATGGAGAAAACAGTTTGAGGGAAGAGGAGAACAGCTATCAACTGTTCAAGGCGACCTCTTGAAAACAATTTCACCGCTCCTTTGTTTGCTAGAAGGACAGTTGAGCTTCCGAATGGTTAGAACTCTTAGCAGATTTGCCGGTCGTCAAAAACACCCACCATTTTAGAGAGTGGCCTGAGTATGTTGGTGCTTTTTGCAAAAAGAAGTGGCCTTAATTATTTCTACAACATTCTTTATAGCTCTTTGTTCACGGTAAACTTTGACCGTTTCATAACCACGGTCACAGCTCCTTCAAGGAAATGACTTGTTTGAGCGCCTTCGCAGAAAAGCCGGTATCTCTCTGTGTCTAAGCCCATGTTAATATACATTATGACACATTAGTGATGCTTCAAAATGGCCGCCTGAATACTAATATATGTTTTTCAAGATTTATGAAATATTTTTAAAAGCCAGCAGACTGTACCTAATGCCTACCCCCATTACCCCACATTTGTTTTTATTGAAATGAAAATGGAAAACACTGTGACCTCGTCTTTTGTTCCTAATTTAATTATCTGGCGAATTAGCTCGTCTGATTTTAATGATTTGACATAACCCATTAGGGCTATTAGCAGCCCTGTTTCTGTCAGCAAGTGAACAAGAAATTAAAACCAGTTCACGATGGTCACGAAGCAATTAGAGTGAACGATATTAAAGACTGCATTTCCCATTACAGTGGTCCTAAAGAAGAAGTTTTTTTTCTCTCTCCAATCAAAGCCAATTTACATTTCAGCCTGATTTTGTTTCGACCCGACTGAAAGTCCCTTCACTCGTATATGCACAGTACAGAATGCATCAGTGTTTGTGGGTGGTCCCAACCCCCCTCCCCCCCCCCCCCACAATTTTAGCCCTGTAATACATGTCTATGCACAGACGGACCCTGTTGCAGAAAAGACTGGATCCATGTTTAAGGCTGCTATGCTATCAGATAGGTCACATCAGGAATGACCGTGTCTTCTTGCTCACCGGCGACCCCTGCTGGTCAGTCAGGCAACCGCCGTCTGCTGTGGCTGCAGCAATGAGCGCTGCTGTGAGAACCATTCAGAATTCCAAATTAGCGGGAGAAAGAAGTGGGGAAAACACTTAAAAAATGAACTTTCCTCATTAGACGGGTGTCTCATTGAGCCTGACAGGCCTATTATCCTCCACACAGTTAAAGTTTCAGTGTTAATTCAACTCAGAGTCCAAATGAGCTCCAATGTAGTCTATCAGATTTGATTTAACAATGAACATTTTGCAGTATGTCCTTTACAAATTGGCACCAGGGGGAAATTATTACACTGTCATTTAGAAAAATTATTTAGCTTAATACATATCTTCTAAAAATGGGCTGGCTTTTTTTTATTCGCTCACTTTTCTTTGGAAGATTAATAGGGAATGAAATTGAACCAGAACACAAATTAACAGATAGAAGAAGGGAGGTAATTGGTCTTGCACATGTATTCGTAAGGAATGACAGCAATGCTGCCCTGCCCCTTGCTCGCACAGGAAGTCGCTTAAAGATGACCTCGACCATCTTAACCAGTTAACTCAGTCGTCTGCCATTTTGCTTGTTCTCGATCAAAGTGACGCGGCTCTCGCGCCTCCCGCTCCAGCAGGGATATAATCACGGAGTCAAATGGCCGACCCATTATCTCTTTTCCTTCGTTCAAAGGGGAAACCGATATCTAATTTTCCTGAGTAATGTTTTTATCGATCGCCACGCGCTCCCGTCTCCGTCGAGCCCCGCCCTCGCGCCGCGCTGATGAAACCTGGCGGTTCGCCTACCCCCCCCTTCCTGAATCCGTCAGACGCTTTAATGAAAAACCAAGGAAGACCTTAAAAGGGTACTAATTATTCTCCATGGTTACCGACCGAGAGAGCGACAGGGAGACAGAGGCCAGGGCAGGGGAGGGGAGGGGGAAGAAAAAAAACAAAAACAGGGCGTTTCCTGTCTGGCGCGGACGCTCAGTGTTCCTCCTTTTCCATTCTTCCCCCCCTCCGTGCTGCTTCTCCGTCGGAATCCCAGGGAATGTCAGTCAGCGCGTGACGGCTCGAACCCGTGCCCTTTCGTCTCCGGGACGCGCCTCTCCCTCGCCAACGGCGGACGGAACCGGGGGGCGGGAGAACGCCTCCGCCGCGGTTTTGGTCGCCGGCTAGCGGTCTTCCCCTCGTCGATCTAATATGTCATGATACGCCTCGTTAACCCTCTCACACCCCTGACTCCTCTTTGAAGGCGCGTCTGAGAAGCTCCGCGAAGTGAATATGAGGAAGAGAAAAGGGGGGGATGGGGGGGGGGATTAAGAGCGTGGCATCGACGCGCTCGTACTGCTAAAGCCGCTAAGCGAAGCGCTTTGGGCTCCCGGCGAATCGTTCGCTCCCGTTCGAAGTGCGCGGCAAATCTCTTCACGCCAGCCTCTCGTCCGTCGTGAAACGAGGGGAAGGGGCGGTTCCTTTTTCCGCATCGCGAGTCAAGCGCGACGCCGTGATGTAAACTGGCGTCTAGCGTTTAAGACGCCGCCCGTGCTCTGTCGCTCGGGCGAAGAATCGCATTTTGTGCGAACGGCGTGTCATTCGCGGTGCAAAGCCTGCTTTTCGCTGCACGCCCTGTACGGAGGCATGACATCCCCCAGCTGCGTGTGACAGCTGTAGAGTCAGTGTTCTCACCGCAGGAGGCAGAAACTTCATTCACCCTTCAAGGTGTGAGGTCACAGATATGTGATTAGAATGTTCTTGAGTGAACATTCTAACGCTGATGTAACAGTCGCTATTGGTAACTGAAAGCGATGGGGTTCTAGTACAAC
This sequence comes from Anguilla anguilla, assembly GCF_013347855.1. Classification (NCBI taxonomy): domain Eukaryota; kingdom Metazoa; phylum Chordata; class Actinopteri; order Anguilliformes; family Anguillidae; genus Anguilla; species Anguilla anguilla. Next base: position 49,691,600 of record NC_049209.1, read on the forward strand.
GACTTAGAATTTTGAAAGAAAGAGAAAATCTGTCTGGGATTTTCAAAAGGTCTCGACACAGACCTCCTTCGGCAAAACCATTTATTAAAAACTTGTTTGTTTAACAAGGACATGATCTAATTATTTTACTCACTTTGCACATCACCATTTGTCAGCTTTGTGCAATAGGTTTTTTTTTTTTCTCAAATGATTAACTAATATTGTGTTTTAAAAAATGTATCCAAGCATATCTTTCCCAAACAGGACTTTTTAAAATCAGTGTTGCAATGCATTCTGTTACAGACCCCAACGGCAAGCCACAGCTCAATGTGTATTATCTTAAACCACTCAGTCACCCAAATCAAGTGACATTTATCAAATTGTGTGACCATTGAGAGTAGATGTCAGCATATTTTAAGAGAGACATTTTTAGTACTTGTATCTGAGTAGCCAGATGGTTAATCTTAGGGAGATGCAAATTTGAGAACTGTCTACTGTCAGACGAGGCAGAAAACTGAATTGTAAAAACTTCAGCCACTCTTGGGGAGTGATGGAAGTTAAAAATGTATTTAGTATAAAACACTTTAGATAGCTGTCAGGCTAGGGACAATGATTGCTAAAAAAAGGCACAGTTTTTGTCAGGTGTCATGGTTTGCATTTTAGGGAACTATACTTGACACCAGTCTTGATCTGGTGGAATAAGAACTTCATTTTGCACAGAGATGCAGTTTTAGAGAATACACTTGGATGAGTTTCAGATAATTTATCACTTTTCTTAGACCTGTGTACATAAAACAGAACTGAAAACGAAGTGTGTGTTTTTGGTGTGTTTCTTTACGAAGACACACACTTGCATTTTTATTTTTTATTTATTTAACCGTTATTTAACCAGGAAAAACCCCATTGAGCTCTGTGTTCTATTCAAGCAATTCTGGTTAAAAGTGCTTGTGCCATCATCCTGGGATTTGAACTGGCAACCGTCTTTATTCGTGTAGTTAGTTATAACACCTGCTTGTTTATTGACAGTAAATGTTTTTTTTTGTTTTTTTTTTTTTTTTCTTCTTCTTCTTCTCTGGGCTCCGTAGGAGTTCCGGAGAAACCCGAAATCGACGGGCTTCCGAAACCCGCCGTGGAGGGGGACGAGATCACCCTCACCTGCGTCTCTTACGGGAGCAGGCCCGCCGCCGACATCAGGTGGTTCCGCAACGAGAAGGAGGTCAAAGGTAAGGGGCTCAGACCCAACCGTGGAATTCAAGCATCCGGGCCTGGGTTTGGACCTAACGTTTGTCCCGGGTTAAATGCTCCTTTCAGCTGTTCTTCTTCCCGATTGCATTTTGCCAAGTTCAGCAATCGCCAAAATTGCTTTCCAAAATGGTTTTTCTCTGAAGAGAAATTGTAATATTTTCAAGTCAAATTTCAAGATCAAACGTTGACAGAAACCAGGTCTTGGTCTGCTCCCTGATATCTAATTGAAAAACAGGCATAATGTGTTGAGATGTTGGTCATAACTGCAAATCACTATTCACGCCCGTTATGTTTCATTCTCCTGTAAAACTTGCCATCTTTCAGATGATAGCCCTCAGACAGTGATGGCCAGGGTACTTATTTCTGAGTAACAAATATGCCTAATGGGTATGTCATTTCTTGAATGAGTGTACTTTTCTCATCAACTGCTAATAAGTAAGCAACAGAGTATATCCCTCTCTGTGTTCTGCTGCTCTGGCCTAATCAATCAGTTACTCTTGCCTGATTTGTTGACTCTCTGCCAGTGGTCCACCCACCGTCTCTGGTTTTGCACTCTTTACTTGTTCAAATGACAAATAAGCATTTATTTATGATACCTTAGATCTTCTGACCTACTGGAAGGTAAACCAGATTTTCTCCTAAGTATAATGTCACCATGATGTTTATCCGGATATATAGTTGTTTGATGAACGCAAAGGGAGCATATGGTGTCCAGCTAGGAGATCCAATCAAGGTTCTGGCCAAAATGGGAATGAACAAATTGTTCATGTTCAGGCTGGAATTAATTGCATAGATAAAGGTTAAAGATCTAGGTCCTGCGACATTCATTTAACAACCAGGATATAGTCTTCTGTTTTGTCCTCTCTAGGATTCGGGCCCATATCACACAGTGACCTTAGGAAGATAGAATCCTTTTTAAGGAGATTAATGGATTGGGTGACAACAGCTTTTTAAAAATCAGAACAAGAAGGCATAGGTGGCTCGGGGAAGTAGGACTTGTTTTTTTGTGGCACAATAATGCCCTTTTTACCTCCTCTACTTTGCAGTTGAAGCATCTTGTCATGCTAAAAATACAGATTTCACAATTGCTGTTCACAGCTTAAGTAAGGCAAGTTATCTTATGTTAGTTGGTTAAATATTTGTGTCTATATCTGTATATCTATGGCCTGGAATTTAATAAACTTGTCAACGTTCCACTATCATCGATCAACATCATGTAAACATTACAAGTAAATTAATTTGTTTTAAATTCACAAACACAGTTTGGGAGAAGAAATAATCTAGAACAAAATTAATTTGACAAAAGTGAGTTGAGTTCAGGACTACGGTGCTGTACCCAATCTGACCTTCAGAGTTTCAACCAGAGCAAAGCAGGAAAATTGAAGCTGACAACCAAACAGACAGAGAGGACCAGCGCTCTGTATCTGACCAGTAATTCCCCAGGCTAGGGCCTAGTGCTCTACTTTGGGCTCCTATAAATATGAATGTTGCGTATTGCTTATTAGAGTTCATATAGGGTGTATTCACAAAGAGGGAAGGACATGGGTTCGGTGCTGTTGCAAGGAATGCCGGTCTTCTGGACCGAGGGGCCACGGGTTCAAATCCCAAACGAGGTGCAGTAGCCGAAGTGCCCTTGAGCAAGGAATCCCGCCACATAAATTGAGAAAGAGAATGTGTGCATATTTTATGGAACCCGAGATGAGAGCATCTGCAAAGTAAATAAAATCCGTAAATAATAAATCACTCAATGAATACAAGTGCATGTTAATGTACAGAAATAAAATAATTTTAAAAACTGGTTAACTGTGTACACAGACGTGGAGCTGGGGTTCAAGCCTCGAGGTTTGCACAGAGAAATGCGCTAAACGGATAAATATGATTTGATTTCTGGTTCTGATTCGGTCAACATTTGTCCTTAATTCCGAAACAATTACCTGAGGGTTTAGTGAGGGACAGAGAGTTCTATCTCTTCTTCCTATAGTTTGGAGAGTGTAGAAATGATCAATTAACTTGCTAAAGTGTGCGTGTGAACAAAAAAAACCAAAACTTACTTTTCGTAAGTCAACCTTAAGGACAAAGTTTGACGGAATCAAGCCCGAAGACCGTAGCCGTGGACGTTTGGACTGTTTTGAATGCTCGTAGGTGAAATTTGAGTGCGTCGATGCCTTTGGAATTAGCCCCGTGGAACGCGTGCACCTGGCTTAATTTACTTTTTGAACTTTTTTTGTATTTTTCATCTAAAGTTCTTTAATCTGCGCCACTTAATCGTCCGTCTGAAGCCGAGCTTAAGATAAGGAAATTAGCAGTGCGACCTTTTGACGATGGGTTTTTTCGCAACGCCTTCTCGATTAAGAGATTGTTTATGCGAAAGCACAGGTTGAGGCATAAAAAGAAGCTCATTACTCTTCATAGAGCTCTCTTCTGTATCCCGAAGCCTATTGCTTTGTGCCGTCATGTCATCTGTCAGGGTGTTAAAACGGCAATTTAATATCGTGAATAATAATGTCCATTGGTTTACGACCGTCCTTCAGCTGAATAATCTAACAAGTTTTGAGAAAATTCATTTTAACAAAATATATTTTTTAAAATAGTGTGGTACAGCTCTTCTGCTAATTAAATAGCTGCAGTAGCACTTGAAGACAAAGACTGAGAGTGGAAGTTATGGCATATTCACTGGATACGGTACATCTCAGAAGAGGCATGACTGTGGAGAAAAAGATGCTTCTGGTCCTTGCTCTCAGGTCCGTCGAAAGCAATTCCCTTTTCCAGTTCCAGGAGAGGAATTTCAATTATAAAAATACTCTATTGTGTGTGTATTTGTGTAGGAGGTAGGCATTTCACCCAGAAGTAGCCACTTCAGGCATTACCAAAACCCATAAAGATTACATGAATAGAAAATATTGAGAGGTCTTTTTTAAAATCTGCCCGTGTGGCTTCATGTGAAATGTACTTTGCTATATTTGGGTTGCTGTTTGTATTACTACAGGAAAGTAGAGCAGATACAGCACACTCTGTCCATGTTACCATTTCGTTTTTTTTTTCCTTTTTTTTTTTTGTTTTGCACCTGTCCATTGCTGCCGCATGTTCTAGAGAGGATAACCACTAACCGTACAGGATGCGATTTTGAAGCGGCATTCAATGCGGAAACCTAATCCAGAGCCAGAGTTAACGCGCTTTAAGGCCAGCAATGCATGATGGGAATGGAAACGTGTGGCGGATCAGCGTGTTGAAAAGGCAGAGCTCTGTGGTGTTTTTTTTCCCCCCCGCCCCACATTTTGACAGCCTGAAATGTGCTTAACAGACACGTTTCCCCCAAGTGAGTCGCGTCGCGTCGTGTCATCCGTTAGCTCACAGCGTGAACGGCGTCCCTTGTTCTCAGCACGAGAGAACGAGAGGGAGCCGGAGGCCAACTCGCTACTGAAGCTCTGACAGACGTTCTCGGGTCTGTTCGTTACGGAAACGCAGGCGGCGCGCGTTCGAATGCGATATATTAAAACACGAAGGCTGTGTTACGACGGCGTGCGTAAATACCCTCGAGCGCGTTCGCGTGCTGTCAAGTACATAGCGAAATTACAGCAGTCGATAAATATGTGGAGTATTCGGTGTATTCTGGCATATATCCAGTATGAGTTATGTTGACATTAGTGAGATTTAGACTTAAATGTTTTTTTAAGGATTGTATGGGTTAACAGATGCCCTGTTGTTGATCATATGAAACATATGTACAATAAATATTTCTCTTTTGTAGTCTTGTAAGAGCACTCAAGGGCTAGATGACCTTCAACTGAAGAAAAAAAAAAGCATGATTTAATTGAGTAACTCATCTTTTACACTGAGAGCTGAGGCAGTTCAAACCCAGCAAAGATAGGAAGAAAACTAAATTAAAGGGAACACCACCGGAATATAAATTCTTACATCTTATTCCTGTATATTTTTACTTTACTGACAGAGTTTCAGATGCCACCGTACAAAGGCTGTCAGGGTTGTAGTACATACAGCTTTCAGAGGACATTTATCATGCTCTAGAAGCTTAAAAAAAAAAATTCAAATAAAGATATTAGGGTGTAGAGGTCTGCATATTCTGTGCCTCTGACTGTATTTGGTATGGGGAGGTGGGGGAGGGGGCTTATTGTGCTCAACAAATTACCTTTTTTTTTTTTCACTTCCATTTAATGCTCACTTCCCCCCACTAATCTCATCTTCAGAATATTTTCAGAGTGCCACGCTTTATCTGTGCATGTCTGAATAGTAGTTTTGGGCTCAGATGAACCCATATTAGGGTCTATTGAAAGGAAGTAAGAAAAAAATTGGTTCAGGGAAATTATACTAGTTCTTTGTCATACCACATTTAGAAGACTTCCTGGAAGGTTCTGGAAAAGTACTGAGAGGGGTAACAAGGTGTACCTTACTTTGTAAAGAAATACAAGGACATTTATTCACATTAGCAAAAGACGAAGGCATTAGAGATTTTTTTAGTCTTCAAACGTGCGGTGCAAAACAACGTGCATCAAGGCTCCGTTCTTTTAACGGAACCACAGATGTCAGGTGTAAATTAGTTTGGAGAAAAATTTTCTGTCACTTGAAAGTACTTCTTCAGCATGGAGCCGTCAGTGCATGAAATAACTTGCCGAGATTTGCAGTGGAATCCTTCATGACCACCCTCGACACGGTGATAAATTGGCACCAGATTACAGGCAAACGACGGTGATCGGAGACAAGCTGAATTGCCCATTCTCGTAATTACGCTTCTCTGTGTTCCGAACGGTCTCGCGTTATCCGTTGTGATTGATTGAACTCCCTTCATCACCTCGACTGATAATTTCTGATTTCATTCTATTTTTTTTTTCCCAAACATCTGCTTTCAGCCATACCTGTGAAGTGGGAGAAAATATATCTCCAATTTTCTGCCTAAACCCTCTATGATTATGCTCCACTTTAATATAATAAACTGCACCATATTGTCTGTAAAGATTGAGAAAAGGGTTTCAGTCAAAATACCACAAAGTAACAATTCATTGATTCATCCAGCCTACTGTGTGTGTCTAGCGTGGCTACCACAGTTCTTTCTATAGCAGAATGAACTTTATATCTGGTTCAATGGGCTGTAGGTCTTGCTCATGGTCACAGAGTACAAAACAAGCTGAGAAACTGAAATATAAAAGAAAACCCGCAAACAACTGCCAGCGTTCCTGTGTAGCACCTGGGTAGAGGCAAGTGTTTGTCCTTGGGGGAGATCTATGTCTATACGCACGGGCTGTGGTAACGAAAGTCGAGGAGGCATTGCTTGAGATGCTGTAAAGGATGTGGAGATGTGTGCAAGTGCGCGCTGGTCGTTTAGCTTAAGGACAGAAAGGTAAACGATAAACCAACAGGTGGTGAATACATAACACCTTAACAGAAGGGCATAGGGAATTCAGCGATGGCCTCATATGTAGCAAAAATCCTGTCTGTTCACAGGACTGCCTGTTTCACATTCACACACACACACACACACTCTTATTCACTCCCTCGCTCACACACATGCACACGCGCTCACACACACACACACACACACTCTCATGCACACACTCATTCACTCACACACACACACACATTGCCACTCACTCTCTCACACGCATTCATTTATTAACACACATGCGCTCTTTCTCTTTCTCTCATTCATGCATACACACTCACACATTTACACACACACACACACGCACACACAGGTGATTGGAACAGAAGTAATATTGGAATGTAATATCTCTTCAGTCTCATATGGGGAAATGAAAGAAGTCTCTTTTTTGTACACTCTCGTTTCCCCCCTAGTGTTACCCTTCTCAGTGTGGTGGCAGCCATATTTTCACTTGTCATCGCTTTGACAACACAACGTGGTCTCTCATGTGGCTGTCTCCACTGTTTCCAAACGAAAGCAGTCATCATACAATGCAGGAAGTGAGGGAGAAACCGTGACAACAAAACAAATGACTCATCGGCCAAACCTGGAGACATTTGCTTGTTTTTTTGTTTGTTTGTTGTTTGTTCGAGATTGCTCTTCATCCATTCACCCAGTTGTATCGCAGGCCAAAAAAAAAAAGAGGAAACAGGCAGAGAAGTTTAACTGGAACAAACTGGAACTTCAGATTCAATCTCAAACGATTGCATTGGCTCCTTTTGGCAATGGTGGCTTTCCGGTGTACTGATAGCTTGTGCCATCCAATGTGGTTAAAAGTTCTCTCTGTGTGGTACAAATCCAGCAGCCTCTGGTGGTACCTCCTGTGGCATTAATCGCATGCGTGTGCATTACGTAACACATATATTAAAGAATCAATCGGTTACTATTAAAATGTCATCTCCAGCTCTCCCTCTGATCCGCGCTTTTTGATATCAATAAAACATGCACCTTTAATAGCATTTTCAGCCAGATATGCGTCCATGCATTTTCAGACAACTCTCTTCGGGAGATTGAAGTTTTAAATGAAAATTTGCCACCTTCAATTTTTTGAAAATGTATTTTATTTTATTTATTTATTTATTTATTTATTGCATTTAGAGGGAGAGAGAAAATGATTTGCCATGGCAACCCCACACCCCGTTTTCCAAATACTCTGTAGCAGTAAAAATCCTGGGTGTGCGACTGACTGACTGAAGTTATAAACTGGTCCAAAAAAAAAAAAATATATATATATATATAAAGCAAAACAAAAACATGGAAAATTTTGAACATATAAAACGATAACAAAATAACAGAATTGATGGCAGGGGCTTTTCCATTGACAAAAAAGTTTTTCCAAACCCGCTTAGTGTTTGGAACCGAGAACTCCTGGCGAATTCCACAGTAACCGTGGAAACGAGCTGTGGCGGCATCTCAGTCGTTCCTTCGTAAGCAGGTGACTGCCGCGCCCCCCCCCCATTCCCTCCCCCGTCATTTTGGGGCCAGGCCGGGAGCCGAACAGCGTCTCGGTCGTTCTCTCAGAAGCAGGTGACTGCCGCCCCCCCCCCCATTCCCTCCCCCGTCGTTTAGGGGCCGGGCAGGGGGCCGAACGTGCCCGCGAGGGCCGCTCAGAGCAGCTGCTTCTGCCTCTTCCCAGATAATGAGAGCCCCGCTGGCGCCCCCTGCATGCGCCGCGGCAGCACGCCCTGAGAGTACCGCCGCGCTCGCCAACCGCCAGCCTGGCCGCGGCGGACGGGCGGGGCGACGGTCCCGCCCGCGAGTCCTACGGGTTTTACCCTGCCTCGCGCGGCACCGCGAGCGGCCATTACTGCACACGGTCCCTTTCAGGAAACATGCCCTGCGTGGAGCTGATGCGTCTGCCTGCCATTTAGAACTGTAAACGCATGACAGTGTTTCAGGGGCTTTCATGTTCTTTTTGTGGGTGGGGGTGGGGGTGGGGGTGGGGGGGGTTGGGATGGGGGGTTTCTTTCCCTTTTTAGCTGTGCCACGGTCACTGAAAATAACACTGCAAAATCACAATCAGCTTGCAGGACACGTGTTTCTCCTAAACCAGATACAGAATGCCCTTTTTAAAAAAAAAAATTCTGAGTTTTTTTTTTTTTTTTTTGTGCTATGTGCTAATTCCGCTTACGGGCTGGAGGATCCGGAGCCAGCGGCCCCGCGATGCCGTCTGACTATCAAAGGCCAGATCGTTAAGCCCGCTCCTGTCCAGAGGATGAGCTTCGCAAATCCCATCAAAGTCGGATCCTGGCCGGCCTGCCAAAAAAAAAAAAAAAAAAAACAGCCGATCCAGGGGCACTCCAAAGAGGGAAGGGGGGGGGGGGGGTGTGCATTTGTTAACGCGAGCGGACCTTCAAAGCTCCAGAGCTGGAGTGTCTGCGATCGCACATTTTCGTGCCAGTTTACCCGGCTGCCGAATGTTGCAAATGCCGCTGGGTCCGTCCTTCCATGAATATGTTTAGTTCAGGTTCATATCTTTCAAAAAAAAAAATAAAACAAATTTTATATATTTTTTTTTTCATAGAGCCCCTTTCAGCCAAGCGGCTCAAAGTCCTAAACAGTGAAGAGGTGTCTCATTCCATCCCCAAATATCCCTCATGGTGGACATATATCCTTCTGGATATTCCCAAAATAACAGTTGAGGCTGAGAGGCAATCAGCTCTTTATTGTCTGAAAGGACATGGTGGATAAGCGCTATGCTGGATGCCTCTGGAATGTAAATACAGGACAATGCACTAGACAACAAAACTATGCAGTATGCATTTTTGCCACAAATTCAGATTAGATCATTTTCTTTTCTTTATCATTTTCTTTTTTATCTTTCAATTTTTTAATGCTTTTTGATTATATCTGTTGTATTTCCCATCCTCAAATAACAGTACAGTTGATTCTATAGTGGTGTGTTTACTGTGTTATTTGTTTTATTTTATTTTGCTATGTGATCCTCTCTGGTTAATTTGGTAGCAGTTTGATCAAGGGATCCCTCTCTACCTGCACCTTAGCCCTTTGAGCTGTGAGATATTTCATTAGAATGTTCTTTACTGAACATTCTAATGCTGATGTCACAATCAGTCCGGGTGATTGAAAATGATGGAGTTCTAGAACTCTGACTTAAAATTCTGAAAAGCATTCCAAAAAAAACCTACACTTCACAGGCTTAGGAGCCTTGTAGCAGTTAGGCTAAATGCAACCACCTTCCCAGCAGCCTTGATGCTGATTTAAACATCCATCTAACAGCTGGCATTTCTGACTGCACAGACCGCACTGTCACAGCTTTCAGGCTCCTGTGAATTTGATCCAGATAGAAGCGAGCGCCAGAACGTTCCAGAAACAGAATCTCCCAGCAGCCGCCTGGGCGTCCACTGCAGATGTACTGTAACCGCAGCCAGAGGCCAGTTTTCGTCATCCGTTTGTCAGGAACCCTGGTCATGCGATCGCGGTAAGTTCCGAGAAGCCGAACAGGCCTCCGGGCTCAAGTGGCGATCTCGGATGACCTTCTCCTTAATGTTTTTCTTTTTTTTTTTTTAAAAAGAGAGGGAGAGATAGATTTCCACCGGGTGAGGGGAGAGCGAATAGGAAGCGCTCTCTGCATCGAACGCCTCGCCCCGCGGAGGACGTGCCGCAGTGGCGCGCTGCGTCCAGTAGAGGCAGCGTGATTAATGTGACGAGGCCCGCCGACCTCTTTGAAATGCCAGCGCGCACACCGCCGACAATAAGAGACCAGCCGCGAGACGCCGCCTAGCATCAGGGATTCTCGCCTCTCGTCAGACCCGAAACTGAATCGGAGCCTTTTATTTCCCCGGTGTTGGTTTTTGTGTACACCTGAGAAGCCTGCGAGCGTACCTTTGACCTTTACTTTTCCCGCTCAAAAATGACCTCCCGGACCCTCGGAGTCTGATTTCAGGGACCGTCCGCTCAACAATGCAGTCAGTGTGTGTGTGTTCCACTCCGCAAAGGCTGTTCGTTCTTTTTGTGCGTCAGACGTCAAAAAAAAAGTAGGGATGAGGTTTGCCTAACATCAGAAGGAGTGTGTGTGTGTGTGTGTGTGTGTAAAAATGTAAAGTTAATGAAGCAAACTATTATGGAAAATAGGAAAAACTTCAACAGACATTCACATGGTGATTGTGTCTGCAAAAAAAGATGCTGAACAGCCAAGGCGGCCTTACTGGATATTTGATTTCAACTATTCTGTTGTGTGAGAGCTGCCAACTCGATGCAGTTGTGACCGTTAAGCACACTTTTTGTTCTTATCGGATTCAGATTTTTCTTTAAAGAAAAGGGCGGGGCCCGGGATGAAAGGCCTGCGCTTGATATTACCGCCGTGGCTGTCCCACACTCACGCTAAGAACGCCTTCGTCTGATTGATCTACGAGGGGAAGCCACGGAAACCGTATCCGCGCTCTCAGTCGAGCCCCTCGCCGTCTCCTGGCCCTAGTTACGGCGCACTGTTAACAGGGAAACTGATTATCTCTGAACGGGCGCCTTTTCGGATCGATGAGAATTCACTCCGGAGGGGGACGTGCCCTCCGATAAAACACATGGCCGCGTGCCCGAATGCGAATTGAAATTTCAGATGGTTAGCGTCTGCGTTTTTTGTTTCCCCCACAGTTTATCTTCGCTCGTCTACGCGGCCTGGGGACGCTTAAGTCTCTCTCTGTGAAATGAATATCACTGGGAGGCTTGGGCACCGATAGTGTCCCTCAGGCGCATGGGATAGGATGAGCGTCTTGAGTCTGTTAGATCAGGGCGCGGTGTGAAGATTGTTGTTATCTGTGTCTTTTTTGTCTTCGCTGTGTCACTTGGCCTCACACAGACCCTTTAATACCGACAGGAGGGTGATGCTGAGAAAAAGAAAGGGTGGAAGGGAGGGTGATGAGTGGGAGAGAGAGAGAGAGAAAGGGAGATGGAGAAGAACAGAGAGAGAGATAATTAGTTTGCTGTTTTATTTGATTTATTAATTTTTTAAACAAGTTATCTGTGTTTACCGACTCTTAATTGGCCGTAGGTATGTGTGTGTGAGTGAATGGTTTGTGTGCCCTGTGATGGATTGGCAACCTGTCCAGTGGATGTATTACTGCCTCTTGTCCAATGCATGCTGGGATAGGCTCCAGCACCCCCCCCCCCCCCCCCCCCCCTTGACCCTGACCAGGAATAAGCTGGCTGGATAATGGGTGGAGGGATGGATGTATTTGCCTTGGCGACATGGTGCCATGCATTTCCATGCCAATAGAATATATCTGAATCTGAGAGAGAGAGAGAGAGAGAGAGAGGGGGAATGCTTGTGAACGAGAAAAACAGCCTTCTCTTTAGTCTCCGCCCCCTCCCTGGCTACAGTCTGGTCTGTCACTCAAGCCCGTATCTGCCAGCTGCACTGGGGCGCAGGTTTCCTGACTGTGTAATTGCGCCAAATTAAGAGGAGCAAAGCAGACCCTTCTGTAAACAGAACCGGAAAAGCATTTCCATCTATTATACGTTTTTTTTTTTTTTTTTTTTTTTTTCCAAAAACCAAATATCTCAGGCGTGCAGTTGAGGGAATTGGGAGGAAAAAAAAAAGACACACACAAAAAAAAAAAAGCATTCATTTTGAGATGACATTTTTTTTTTTCCGCTTGTGTCCACTCGGTTTTTCCCTCCTAGTAAATGAATGTTTTCTTCTTGTCTGGGCCCTCCGCTTTCAGTTTAAAAAAAATTGTTTTGCAGGCTGTGGTTGAGCTGAAGCCCTTTTTGATGTCTCTATAGCTCTGAGCCAATGAGCTGTGAGCGGCGATGGATCACGTGACGGAATTAGTCATAACCAGTTTGGTACACTTCGACAAATTATCGCAGTAGGGGAAATGGATCCTGACCTTGGAGTACAACTGAAAAATAAGAGCTTTATATGTATGTATGGCTTCTTTCATAAAAAGAGCTTCACAGCATAGGCCGAACGGGTGACTGTAAAACAAATTCTAAAAGACAAAGGAATAAAACATGATAAAATAACGCAGTCAGTCTATTGTGAAACCGGCAAACGCAAAGGAATGCGAAAGCAGAGATTAAAGTGTAATCGTCTAAGAGGTGTCTTAAAGAAGTACGTTTTCAGATGTCTCTTCAGAGGCACTGGAGTAAGTTCCTCTTTCATCTGTGTGGGTAGGGTATTCTGTAGCGTGGGGACTCCAAATTAAAGGAAGCTTCCTCACTCCTTTTGTAAAACACTATCTTGTATAGAACAAGGTCGGAGTGCTCGTTTGGGCCCATATCTGATTTTTCAAAAAAGATTTCAGATGTGTAGCCATGTGCTAAGCCAGTCAATGCTTCAAAAGGCATTTTAAGAAGTTTCCTAATAAAAATGCAGTAAATGATGCACAGTTCATTTTAATATTTGCTCTCGTTTGTATTGGTTCTCCCAGTCATGTTTATCATTGTCGGAATGGCTGCTGAATCTGTAAACAGGTGCTGATTTCTAGGTGACCTTTCTTTTTTGACATTAAGTTTTTTAAAACAATATGCGTCTTACACAATACCTGCCAACCTTTTCCTTAATTAAACAGCTCTGCCACCTACTTATGAGTTCACATTTAAAGCCTGGATATTAGACAGAGTGTCTGTTTTGAATTTAAATAATAATAATAATAATAATAATAAAAATTTCCCTTTGATGCTTAGATGACCGTGAGACTGTTCGGCGTTCTCGGGCGTGCCTGTACCAGTGGGCGGGGGTGCGGGTGGAGGGGGGTGGGGGGGGGGGGGGGGGGGCGGAGGAACGGCCCCCTCCGAATCACTCTGTCACCTTTGTCTCTGTGGTTGTTCCAAACCCCCGGCTGTTTGAGGTGGAAATGAGCATCGAAATCCCCGAAAAAAAAGGGGAACTCTAATCGCCCCTTCGCGGCGCCGGCACACGGCTTCGGCTATCTCCGAGCGCCAGGAAAAGCGTTTCGACGTAAAAAAAGCTCCCAGACTTTAAAAACCCTTAAAACCCCCCTTAAAAACATTATAAGTGCTAAAGACACCTGTGTTTGCTCCAGACCTTGTCCTGCTATGAGGATAATTATAGCAGACGGCGTGTGTGATGGAGATTAGGACGCAGGTTTTCTCCCACAGCTGCTTTGGGAGCCTAGTCTAGGGTCTGTGCATTTTCTTTTTTGTTGTGGTTATTTCATTGCCGTATCTTTATATCTCTGTGTACACAGGTTATCTTTGAAGGTTTTTCTTCATGAATATCAACTCTCTCTCTCTCACACACACACAGAGAGCGAGCTACACTTGTTACCCTTAGTCGGAGTTCTCTTTTTTTTTTCAGAGGCTAGGATCAGGGTTTTTTTTTTTTTTTTTGTAGAAAATTGAAAATGGATCTTGGAAAATGGCTTGGCTCTCGGTCGTGTGTTATCTCAGCAGGGGAGGCTGGCTTTTGTGTGGAGCCCGGGCCCGAGTTCTGAAGCCTCGTTCTCCTGGCTCCGCGTAAAGCCCGCTCGCCCGCTCTCCCCTCGCCTCGCCTCACTCTCTTTCCCTGCCCAGGTACGATGGAGAGGAGGGGTAGGGGGGGACCCCACTAAATGCCGGAGTTAAAAAAACAAAGAAATCTGCATATCCAGAGCACTGCAGTGCACATAATGGGACAATACAAAATGGAAGTGTTCCATATCATTTTGGCGGAAGCTATATGACAGAGTGGGGGGCGGGATGGGGGGGGGGGGGGTTGATGACAGCAATCAAATTACCTAAAATCAGATCCGTTTTCAAATGCATTTCTTCTTAAAGGAGAAGTTCACTCAAAAATTAAATGAAGGTATGTTTCCATTCACCTGGAGTAATATTTGTCCATTCAGACGATTTTACTGAAACGTGATGAGTTTTCTAGATATTTGGGGCAGCTCACCCAAATAAAAATATAACTCGCTGGGTCCATCTTTGTGTGGCTTCAAAGCTCCAAAGATTTACATTCGAAAAGTCAACAGTAACTTGTTTCAAAATATAATCCTGCAGTTACTCAAGAACATCCACAGAGCTTGCTTTCTGCACTGTTCCATCGAACTAACCTACTTCTAATGAAGCCTGTCAACTGTGTAGCCTATCAGAGCAAAGTCTTGTGCAGGTGGACTAGTATGACACTTGAGTGGCCTCTCCGACCCTTTCTAAGATTAAGGACCTGTCCAGTTAAGAACATTCTATGTGATTAGAATGTTCTTAACTGGACATTCTAATGCTGATGTAACAATCGCTGCTGGTAACTGACAGCAATGGAGTTTTAGAACACACATTCCAAAAAACCTGCTCTTTGAATAGTTAAAGAGGAGGCAGTGTGTTTGGCTCTGTGGGTATGGAGGCTCCATCAGTGTACCCCGCTCCTCATCGCATTGCGATGGCGTCTCAGAACCCAGGGGTGCTCGGGTTCACCTCAGGCTCCCGCACTCTGTTTATTCGTTTGTATTCATCCCCACCGTCCCCCCCCCCCCCCACTCCTTCCCTTCAAACACGCCCCTGGGGGGGTCTCAGGTTCCCCAAAGTGATACACCATCTCCCCTCTGGCCTCTCCAGTCTTCCGAATGATAATCCTGCTTGCTCAGACACCTCTGAGCCGAACGGGCAGCCCCCCCCCCCCCCCCCCCCACGAGACGATTTTGATTGACAGCTCTGTTGCTATGGTGTTGGAGCTGAGATGAGCGTCTGGGGTGGGGTGGGGGGGGTAGTTCAGCTTTCACAACACGTCCTACACACTCCCCCACCACCCCACCCCACGGGCTTTCAGAGCACATGACTCCCCAACCACGGAGTCTCGTCCGACTCATCGCAAATTAGCTTCAGGAGATTAAGATCAAAGGGACGTCCTTTCAGTGGGGCGTCCGTCATTAATGGCTGCAATACGGTGAAATAATAGCCGCGCGTCACGCAACGAACAGCGCACAGCCAATTAACATGGAGCAGACCGGCCCCAACCGAACAAAAAAAATTAAAATAAAATATATAAAACCTACGGACGACTCATTTCCTCTGGCCTTGTTACGGGCTGGAACCCTCGGCCCATTTTTCATCACGTGATCATTTTCAAACGGCCGGGAGAATCGCACGTTTTTTCTTTTTTTCTTTTTTCCTTCTTTTTTAATTTCCCTTTTTTTTTCTCTGAAGCCTCTTTAGCGTAGTCAGCGCTCTAAAGCGGTTCCTTTTCTCGGGGATCCAGACGCGCCGAAATGTCTCCTCCCTTCCGCGCGGCGCTTCTCACAGGAAATATGTGGAGCGGCGCTGCGCGGAACCGGCGTCACGTAAAGTACCGGAATAAATTCCCTGCTTTATTCCCTCCTCCACCCCCCCCCCTCCCCATCTCCCCCCAACCCCCCCTCCCCAACCCCCCCCCCAGCCCCGCCGTTCATTGAAATTCACAAAAGTTCCCCGGAAAGCTTTGAGCGAAACGGCGGGGTGTAATTTATGTGCCGGGAGTGAAAGAGAGGGAACCTTCAGACACAAAAGTGAAAATTTCTTTCCCTCTTTCTTTCTTTCTCTCTTTCTTTCTTTCTCGAAATTGGAAAACGCTCACCTGGATGGGGTTGCGATACTTTCGCGAGGCCTTTCATCCGATTTGTCGTCGTAGATTAACGCCGTTAACGGCTTTTTCTGTGGCGTTTAATCCCCCGTTGCTTTTGCGGGTTTGTTAAAGATGCACGCCTCTACTCCACCAGCAGGTGTGCCCGCACAAAGACTACAACGGAACTCTTCGTCTCACCTGTACCTGTTCCTTCTCATCGGCTTCCTAGCCCGACGTGCATCAATATAACAACCTCCGCGCTTCTGTCGGAATCAGAAATTTGTGTCACAAACGCGGTGTTGAAATGTGTTAAATCGTGAAAGAGGGAATACTGTGATTTTCTGAGAAGGATAAAAACGTTTTCGCTAAACGTCTGGGGAGGTACGATAAGCGCTCAGGCCCGAACGCTGAATGCGGTGTGCTCCCGGTGTCCGTATCACACGTTCTGCACGCTGTAACTGACGAGCCCTCGATTTGGGGGAGACGGAAGAGGCTAATCCCGTGTGCCGTGGTGAAGAAGCCGGTAACTACTGAGCAAGCGTCATAAGAATCGCATGCATAAAGAACTAGAGAGTCCTGTAAAATAGAATTCAATAGATTAATCCTGTAATGAAGGGATTTTTTTTTTTTGCCTTAAAATGGCTCTGTGGTTCTGATTGAATTTCGGGGTATTTTTGTTGCTCTGTACTGTAAGCTTTCCTCTTTTGTTGGATTGAATATCAGTTTAACCCTTTAGAGGACTTTGGAGTCTTTGATTGAATCCGGGGGTTATTTCCATGCTGAGTTTCAGTGCTGAGTGGTTATTTCCATATCTTTATGATTTCCGTATCTTAACTCTCCGTTCGCCATGTGAAATGTTCAGAACATCTCCAGAGGACACTTAACAGCTTTTTTTTTTAGGTTAAACTCAGAAATGAGTGAGTTTTTTTTTTCCCCAGCAAGTTTCACATATGGCCACTAAAACTAACTATTTGGTCGGTAATGAAGAATTCAAAGACAAAGAAAATGATGACAAGCGAAACTTGCATTTTGTTAATAAGTTAAAGGAAAAAATTATGAAGAACTTAAACAGACAACCTTAACTGAGCAAAAGGGTTGCCTGTAACAAAAGCCAGCGTACCCAGGAGTCCACTGGTCTACGCTGCATCGATGAGACAGTACTCCACCCAGCCCCTAGGGGGCCTCAGTCAGTGACTTGAGGTCACACTGGAGGACCGCAGCAAATACCACAGACCCCTGAAGCACATTCACAGACACGTCTAGCAAGGGCTGCAGACTAGCACCGAACTGCGCCATCGGACATCGTCGGTTGCCAGGGAAACGTTAACGATCAGCGATTAATTGGCCCACTTATACTCTTAGCCACTGTTTCCTGATTATGGTCTTGGTGGAGGGCTGTGACTGCCAACTTGCCCCAGCTGGTTCACACTTTTAGATCTGCGCTGAACTAAACTGAGCTAAATTAAATTCTGCTCTGTTCTGCGATGTGATATCACTTGACAATGATTCATTGCTAAAAAATATAATACATTTAAAGTTCACTCACTCAAATGTTTAATTAATGAAAATGACATGGTTAAGAATAATTCTGTCATGAGAGATGTGTGTGTGTGTGTGTATATATACTATCTGGCCAAAAGTATGTGGACACCTGACACCCAGCATCTCATTCAACATCTCAGACAAAAACAGACAAAATGAATGAGGAAATAAGCCTCTATCACTCGAGAAATCATTTTTGCTCTTGTGTGCTTTTTGGCGGCCTAAAAACACCTCCAAGCACCCCTGCTATTTCCTTCCTCCGGTCTCGTATTGGAGGAGATTGCTCGAGAGAAGTCGAGCGGCGGCCCTGTCAGCCCAGATTTCCCGAGCTCAGCTGGAACTAAAACCTGCGCACGCTGCGGTCTGTCAGGAAGGCTTTCCGAGACGCACCGTGAGCTTCCGCGTAGATCAGCGGGCTCACGCCGCGCGGAAATTTCCTGGAACAGGATTCGCATCGTTTCCTCGTCTTATGAATAATACACGGCGGCCATGTTAGTCAGCCGTATGCAGCCATGAGGCTGTTCACGCAGAGGGAGATGCATACGATTTTCGACTTTGAAGGCCGAAGTTAGAAAAGTTCTGACTCGCCCAAAAACTTTGGGCTCGATGGTCTAGTCGCACGTTGATGTTAAACAAGCGTGAGACATCACGTCGCAGCCAGCCCTGAGCATGCTGTCCGATTGGCCGAGAGCCCACTGCACAATTAAGCTTTACATTTCCTGGACAAATGATGGTTGACTTGAGAGACAACGGTCTATCTGCAAAGACCGCAAAGCGCGCGCGCAAAAAAAAAAAAAATCAGAGATATAATCAATACTGCTGACAGGGGCATTGTGTGTGTGGGGGAACGGGATAAGCTTCTGTACGGGGTGGGGGAAGTAAAGTGTAGAGCTAAAAACGGAAGTTTTAGCGAAGCAGGGAATAAGTTTGCGAGCGGTCCAGAGGATAGAGCAGCCCGAGATTAGTGCAGTGGAGGATGTGCGAGCGGTTTTGTGTGAATCCAAGCGATTTAAGGAGAGCGGTAGTGTAACGCTGGTGTGGGTTGGGGGGGGGGATGGGGGGGGGGGTTTCACACTTGGCAGACGGGGGATATTTCTCCCCTAATCCCCCCCATCTGTCTTTTCAATAACACTGTCTCGTCCTTCACAGTTTTCGCCCCACTGACCTCCCAATCCCCACCCTACCCCCACCCCCCCACCTCTCCCTTCCCCTCTTTGAATAATGAGCTGTCCGGAACATTCTCTCTTCCCTTCCGGCAGTCGGTCCGGTCATAGCTGTGTGAAAGAATGGAAGAGATAATTGGAAGAGCAAGCAACAAAATGTCTGGACAAAACTGTTTTGGCAAGAGGTCAAACTCTGGTCAGCGCTGAACGGTTTGTTTGAAGAAAACAACAACAAACAAAAAAAAGTGCACTTTTTTTTGTAAGTCAGATTCGGGGACAGACGTTGATCGAAACGGAGCCTTCGCGCCCGTTGGTTAATTACCGTCAGTGCTGCAGGGATCCCAAGCTGCTTTTATGTCTGGCGCCCCCCTGGTCAGTGAGGTTAAACCGTCTGTTCTGTTTGTGCGTTTTTATTAGACGTGAAGCACTTCGTGGACCTGCCCTGTAACTCACTTGCACAGTCACTCACACACTCACTCTCTCACTCATTCATGTGCTCACTCATTCACTCACTCACTCACTCACTCACTCACCCTCTCACTCATGTACTTACACTCTCACTCACTCACTCAATCACTTACTCACTCACCCACTCACTCACATACTCTCACTCTCACTCACTCACTCACTCACACTCTCACTCACTAACTCACTCACTCACTCACTCACATCCTCACTCACTCATTCACTCACTCATTCATGTTTAGCAGGCTGATGAGTCTCCACAAGGGGGAGCGCGTATCACTCCAGTAGCTGAAACATGTGACTCTTTAAAGCATTTCTGGTGTGTCAGCTTGTGCCACACGTTGCCCTCCAGGTAAAGCACTCTACATTGTTTCAGCTCTTCAGCTGGGTTATGTGTGGGTTGTGGAGCTGAATCATGGGTAAAGTATCGGGGGGGGGCGCTACGTAAAGAGTGGCGCTTCGCGTCAGTGACACTGCGCGTCCTTTTTTTTCCGGTAACGCCAAGGTGCCAAGGAGGTGAATGCCAGCGGGAAGACGTTCACGGTCAAGAGCTCCCTGCAGCTGCAGGTGGACCGCAACGACGACGGCGTGGCCTACACCTGCCAGGTGGACCACGTGTCGCTGGCCTCGTCCCCCAGGCAGGCCATCGAGGTGCTGGAGGTCCACTGTGAGTAGGGACGTGAATGTGCTTTTCGTCATCATCGTCATCATCATCATCATCATCATCATCATCATCAAATCAGGATTATCCTCACTGTCATCGGCATGATCATAATCATAATAATCATTTTTAATAATCACTTTCATCATAATAGCCATAGTCGTTATCTTCATCGTCATCACTGTCAACATCGTCATGATAATCAACATCATCATTCATAATAATAGTCGTCACCCATCAGCGTAATAAAAATAGTAATCATCGTCACTTTCATCGTCGTCCATACTGTCATTCTCATCGTTAATGTCGTCTTCGTCAACATCATAGTCACAGTCATCTTCATCATTGTCACTACCACCATCATCATCACCAATATGCTCATCCTCATGCTATAATAATGATCAGCAAACGTTGCTTTTCTATGGATCCAAGCTGAGATTAAACCCTTCCCTGGACGAACCCGCCATCTTACTTTCCGCACAGGAAGGAAGGTAAGATGGCGGCTTAGCGGTCGACGGCTTCTTCCGGTGGCTGATTCGCTCTGTCTCATTCCGCCCCCAGATGCACCTCGTGTGGAGATCACGCCCTCCCTCACATTCCCACAGGAAGGAGACTACCTGAAGCTGGACTGCGTATCCAAAGGCAACCCCCTGTAAGTTATACGCAGGGTCACGCGTGTAATAATCAGAGGATTTTTTATACCACTGAATATTCATACTTAATTATTAAATTATTATTGGTACTAGTAGTGGCAGTTGTAGAAAGGTTGATGTAAAAGTTTAAAAGCTTAACAACCACATTTAAAACAGAAGTTTTTGTGGCTGTGTAAATAGAAAGTACAAACATTTAAAAAGCATTTATTTATTTAAGGAGTCAGTGACTGATAGCTGCAAACGGTTGCATAAAGTGAGGTTCTTTGGTAAATGCTCCCACTGAATGCTCGATATTCTCCATGGTTACGTTTGCACGGCTGTCTTTGTGAGTTAGCCACTGCGACCCTCATAAGGCAAGGTTAGCGCGCGACAAAGCCGAACGCCCTCGACGCTGACATCCCATAATATCTTCTCTGTGCTCATTAAAATGATCATTTAAGCTGAATTGCTTTTTTATACGGGGGCTCAGAAGGCTTCACAATGGCACAAAAAACAGAGCGTTCGCTGTATATTGATTTTACCCAATTTAGTCTCGTCCTCCTGTGGCCCGGAGGTATTGCCAAGGTCCTCCTAAAATTTGATTTCGAGCCAGTAAGTGTGTATTCCCAGCTCGGTCCTCACAAGGCAACAAGGTCTGACTCCGCCCCCACGGGGGACCCGCCCCCTGTGTTTAACGCTAAGCCCCGCCCGCCCCCCGTGTTTAACGCTAAGCCCCGCCCCCCCCCAGGCCGGAGCCGGTGCGGTGGACCAAGGACGGGGCGGAGCTCCCCTATCCCGATCGGATGATCGTGGAGGGGCGGGAGCTGACCATCACGGCCCTCAACAAGACGGACAACGGCACGTACCGCTGCGAGGCCCACAACCTCCTGGGCGGCAGCAGCGCCGATTACGTGCTCTACGTTTACGGTGAGTCCCGTCCCGCGGGGGGGTGGGAGGGTGGGGGGACGGCCCCTTGGAGGAGCCGGGTGCCCCACGGTAGAGACCCCCCCCCCCGGCCCCTGGGGTGCAGAGTCCCAGGTTTGGCACAGCGCTGGGTACTGTGTAGAATGAGGGGAAGCGATTGGTGTAGGCGGGCTGAATGGCCACACCTGGGATTTCAGAAATTTTATTTCCTTTTGTTTTATTTTATTTCCATGCTGATGATGCCAGTGATGATGTGTTGCTGTTTTAGGTTATTGATTTACATGCGCAAAACAGAGAAAGAGGAAGATAAACACTGTGAAGCAAAACAAATATACTCTTGCTCAGGACAAGGGAAGAAAATCCAGTAATAGGTTTATTTGCAGGGCCCCTCCCTTCAAAATAGAAGTTCAGTAATTAATCAAGGAAAGAAATTGGAAAACAGCATCATGAAAATAATGCACAAAAAAAAAAGTGAGAGGGAAAGCTCAACTCAACAGCCGCTGATGTGTATCGCCAACCTTGGCAACACATAGCAGCCAGAGCACTCTCTACACAATGCATATATCAGAACCGATCAGTGAACTCGCTAAGAGCCGCCGCTCACTGATTGGTTCTGAGATCAACTTCGAGTTGTAGGTCCTTGTTCCCAGAAGCAGGGGGGGGGGGGGGGGGGGGAAGCACATGCTGGAGGTTATACTCGGTGGTATTGTAGCGCTCCTGTTGTGAAGTAAAGAAGCCAGAAGCCGTCAGAAAGCGGAGCATCTGAGAGTCCGGAGGACAGCTGGTCACGGCAGCGATGGTGACCTTGGACGGCGCACTTCTGACATCATCAAAACAAGCGCTGCCTGAACACACGGGGGCGAGAAGCCAGCTGATGCCAGAGGGAGGCTAATTTTAGTGTCAGCGTTCCCAGAAAAACACAAAAGCGGCCCCGGCTCACACAGCTGTCCGACAGGCTTGATCACCACCGCCGGGTCGACCTTTAAAAATCATCAGTAATGGCGGTCCTTTTACAAATGCTAAAAGTATTGATGACTGTCCGCGATTCCGCCTGATTCGTCAAGACGTGGCTTTGAGGTTTCCCGCGCTGCGATTCGCGGCGGTGGTGCGATTGTTACGCGCGATCGGAAGGTTGATCGCCGCCTCACTGCGCGAGCACTCAGCGGTCAAGAAAATGGCCGACAGAATTGAAGACATTCCATTCCCTCCGGTTTCCTGTTTTGAAAGCGTTCGATTCTCCGCTCAGGAAGCGTTCCGGTGTTCTTGACGACCGTAACGGCTACCTGTTGCCCTGTTGTGTCATGGCCTGATACCTGTATATAGCTATGCCAGGTCAGTCACCTGCTGTGGAGGTAAAGGAACTGTGTGAGTCAGTGACTCAGTGTGAATGCCTGGATACTAATAGGGTTTTTTTTTGCTTATGGCTGAATAGATGTAAAAGCATCAAAGGTCAAAGTTTGTGTGGTTAAAACATTAGAAGCCACTTGCAAAACATCTCTTGCTACTGTATGTCTTCTGGGAGATTAGTGGAGAATCTTGACAAAAATACACTCTCTTGGTTGATGTGCATTTATATTAAATTTACTGCAGGCTTTTAACCAGGCTCGAAATATCCTGTCTGCAGCAGGGAGCTCGTTCCACCACTAGGGGGCGTGACCGAGGGGAGTGTCCCTATAGGGACAGGACAGGAGTGAAAAACCGAGAATGTGAAATGAAGAGGTCTGGCGGGAGCTTGAGGAAACCTCGAAAGCTTACCGCTAACTGCCGCTACAGTTTAGTCATCCGGCAGCAGCTTTAAAAAAAAGTGCATTTAACTTGGTAAACAGTCACCACCCGCTAGGGATGGAGTTACAGTGATATCAGTGCCACCATCAGAGCGCATTCCTCAATACCTGTGAGAGAAAAGTTCATTTTTTTTTAAAAGAAACTTTGAGATATAGTCAGAGAAGGTGAGTTTTTTCAAGATGTTTCTGGAAAACAACCAGTGAATCTGCCTCCCTGACTAATTCCTGAGGGGAATTTTGGGGAATAGCCCATAGCCCCAAAGACCGGATGAATGGAAAGATCCTCTGTCGCTCGGAGCCTTGGGGGGTTTCAGGGTAAAAGCAGGGAAAAGCGGTAAAGAAGAAGAGCCTCATTAACGATGACAGGATCCACCGGAATACATTTTTACCGCGGCGAACGGCTATTCATCAAGAACGACATCGACCGAGCTCGCCCGCCGCCGCCAAGTAATTCGCTAACGACGCAAGCGCAGAGAAGGAACCGCTCTCTTACTGAGAGGGGGGCGCAAAGCTCGGCATTTATCACCATTTCCAATTATTTATGAAACCTTACCCGTGGAAAAAAAAAGGGCTGGAATTAGGACAGGGTGGGTAGGGGTGGGACTCGTGATGAAGCGTCTATCTATGAGAGCCGAAAGAGTAATGAATAGAGAGGTGGAATTGGAATTAGGTCGTCGGCCTCATCTGTTTTAGCATGGCCGTGGCAAAATGGCCGCCTGATGCGTCGGGTCGCCGTGCGCCGGCTGGACTCATGACAAGGAGTTGGGGGAGGGGGGGGGGGGAGGGTTCGGGGAGGGGCGTGGCCTCGTTAAGGTGCGCATGGCTCACCTGAAATCGTCTTACCTGTACACCCAGGCTTGTGTGGAGTGGGAAACAATCGCAGTGAGGGCAACGTACGGTGTAGTGCCTCCTTTTGATTCTTTGTCCTCAAATGCTGCAATGGACAGATGGTGTCCTGCATTTGAAATAAAATCCTAAAATAACCACCCACTCCACCCCCCCACCCCCCCAAAAAAATATCATCAGCACCCCATGCAATGTCCATCTGGCTTAAAATGCTAGGACACCTCTGGCCCTTCCCATTGGCTGCATCTTCAGGCGCTAGAACTTTCCGACATTCTCCAGCGTCTGACTCTCCCCCCCCCCCGCCCCCTCGCACTCGCCAACCCTCCACCCACCAACCACAGCCTCCCTCCGCCACTTCCCCTCCCGAAGGTCTCGAGCAAATTTAATTAGCACCCGCATACCGCCATTCACGCCCTCGTCTACGCCCTGCTTGCGAGAATGCCGGGTCGCCATAACAACAAGACCAACAAAAGCGCTTAATGACGCCGGCGCTGTAAATCTGACAACCCCACCCCCCCCCCCCACCCCCGTATAGGAAAGGTAATTAGGTGTCACGTAGTGCGAGCGCACTGTCTGAATTCATTACCGCCATTTCTAAAGCTTCCTACCTGTTCTTCGCCGTCGACGGCTATCAGCACATCCCTTAAGCCCTGTTTAAGTCTCCGTAATTTCATTAAAATGCATTTTTTTCTGTCAGTGTGATATGTATTTATGTATTTATTTATTTGTTTAATCAAATAAAGACAAAGTGCTTAGCACTTGGTATCGCAGGAAGGTTCTGCTGGTGTTCGTTCATACTGAGTACTAAACTGACCCGTTATTTCACCCGTAACTTACCTCATTTGGTTTCTTGGTTCTGAACTGATCTCTAATTTTAAGGTAAAAACCTTGATATCTTCTTAATATTGTGTGCAATTGGGTTTAAGATTGCATTGTTTATTAAAGGTTAATAACACTTTTATTAAGTGTTAATAAAACCTTTATTAAAGGTTAATGAAACCTTTAATAAGTGCATAAAGGTGTGTGGACTATTCTTACATGTAGTGTACAGCAAACAGAACAAGACATAAACACCAAAGCCTTTTTTAGTTTGGCAAAAGAGAGGGGGGCAATAGAAATAAAAAATAATTGATTATACTTGGCAGATATTACTCATAAAGGGGATTACAGTGGACTTATCAATTTAAGACAGTCAGGTTTACATTCATTTTAATCCATCAAATTGACAGACTGTTAAAAATCCATAATTACATCACATTGCATTGCATTACAGTCACTTAACAGAGCAGAGTCATCATCAGGTTTTTTTTTTCCTGTCAATGATTCTCTAAGACCATCAATCAAAATGGCAGGTATTCTATCGTTCCAAGATATATTATCTTTAAATGAAAACTGTATTGAACCAAAATTGTGAATATTGTGTTTTAAATCTTGATAATGCCAGATAATGATTGGCTCACGTTATCAAAGCAAGAGAAATGAATTTCAATTATATGATTTACATTCCCAGTATTTCTCTCTTACTGTCAGATTTCTAACCATGACTTGTTAGTTAGCTAGCTGGGTAGCCGGCTAACTGGACTGACTACTGGAATGGCTTATAGGGAGCTAGCTATAGGCTGCCGGGGGCGGGGGATGGGGGGCAGGGGGTGCTTAGATTGGGGTTATTGTGGAACTGCATCTGTCAATTGGGGCACCCCAAGGCTATTGTAAGGCTATTGAATGAGAAATATGGAGTGCTGTATATTTAGCAAGTACAAGTCCCTTTACCTTTGTCATACACTGTTAGGAAATAATGTGCAAAAATTGTACCTGTAGGGTGTGTAATGGCTTGTCACTGGGGTAGTACCCTCAAATGGCCGCCCATTGTACCCTAACCCTAACCCTAACCCTAACCCTTTTAGATTAGTATCCTAAGGTACAAATATGACCCAGTGAGGGAACATTGCACCTTAGAGAAAAAAACTCCCTACTGTACCCCTTCTTCTTACAGTGTGTTATAATTTTTGGATAACATTAATTTTATGTATTATTTTGTTGCATGCTATGTGTATTACTCACATATGTCCAGTTCATGTCATGCTTTCCTTTTATGAATTTATGAGTATAGATTTTGTATGGAGTGTGAACAAAATGTTTCCTGTGGTTGTGATGTCATTTAATCATTCCCGTTTAAGTTGTACCTTGTATGTCTTTGTATTATTATTATTATTCTATTTATTTATATCATAAGAAATTGAGTTTGTTTTTCCATTGTTGACTTGATTTGCCCTTTTTTGCGTTGTCTGTCTTATCTGTTTCCCTTTGTTCTGTTGTCCCTGTCTTTGTGTTACGTCACGCCCGTCCGTGCCGTTCACCAGACGTCCCCACCACAATGCCTCCATCTCCAACTCCCCCCCCTCGACCCGTCCTCCCCGACACAACCGCTTTCTTAGACACCCGCGTCACCAAACCCACCGCCACCGGCATTGAGAGAGGTAGAGTACGGTCCCCCCCCCCCCCCTCTCCTGCTGAGCGCCGCTCGAGCACGAATAATCACAGCCTCTTCCCGCCGCCCTCCTTCCTCTCTCCTCTCCTTCCTCTGCTTCTGAGGTAGAGCACGACTTAGCGCCACCTTCACCCGTCTCCTCCTCTTCCTCCTCTGATGCAGAGCCTTGATTTGCGTAGTTGCCTCTAGTGCGATAGAATTGTGTTTTGCAAACTTCCCTCCAATACAGTAGAATGCTGTGCTGAAAACTTCCCTCCAATACAGTAGAATGCTGTCTTGCAAACTTCTCCAACACAGTAGAATGTTGTTTTCAGAACTTCTCTATACATTAGAATGTTGCTCAAAGAACTTCTCTGCAATACAGTTGAATGTTGTCTTCCAAACCTATCAAGTACAGTAGAATGTTGTTTCAGAACTGCTGTATACAACAGAATGTTGGTTAATGAACGTCTCTGCAATACAGTACAATGTTGTTTTCCAAACCTCTCTGCAGTTGAGTGTTGTTTTTTTAGAACTTATCACCAGTAGAATGTTGTACTCCTAATTTCTCTACAGTACAGTAGAGAAATCTACTTTATCTTCCTCTCTTATTCTATGTCTTCCTTCCTCCATCCTCCTCTCCTAAGTATTTGCCAACCTTCCATTTGCAGCAGGGAGTCGCGGATTGTGTATTTCCCAGAAGGCTTTGCACTGAAGAGGTTAACTCAGCCTTTTCCAAAATCTAGAGCCCTCGTACACTGCAGGACTCCCTCCATGGTAGATTGAACTTTCAATTTCAATTCAGCATGTTCAAGACAATAAGAGAATAGACCTTTCTTTCGTTTTTATCCTTTTTTTTTTGTCCCCGTTGCACTTGATGAGATATAGACTGCCTGTCTGGGGAATACAATTCTCCCGGGCTTGCAAACAGGGTTTCAGATAAGCTAGGGCTGCCTTCAGAGATGGCCTTCAGGAACCCTGTGTGTCTTCCCCACCACGCAAACGCAGCCAGAATCAGATGTTATCTTGGTGGGTCATGAGTAAAAAAAAATATATATATATCATTGTGATGGAGGATATTACATAGTTTTCTGTGCATAGTTTTCTTTGGTTCAACTTTGTCAGTGCTTTTGTGATAGTGTGTCTTTACAGTACACCTACTTCAGGGTCCATTTAGATTCAGATTCAAATTCAGAAAACTTGATTTTTTTCCTTTAGAACTTCATGTGAGAGTGGTATCAAACATGCACAAACATATACCATTAAACACAGCGACAAGCAATACAGTGAAAAATATAAATTGATGTAAGCGCTGCTTAAAAACACGTCTTAAAAACTGTCCTGGTCTGTGAAATAGTTTCACGAATGTTCGACTGCGAGAGCAACCGAGGGTTTCTCTGCACAGACCTGCAGCCTGGGCTCTGAGCATCTGAACATTCAAGCTTAGAACAGAAGCAGCGTGATTTATCGGTCGTGGAAAAACTCCCCCCCCCCCTTTGTTTAAGGTGATTTGTTGCTTTTTCCAGCTGAATAATTCATTTTAGGCTGGAGGTAGAACGGCACTGTTTGTATTTGTCCTTCTAACGCGGGAGGTTTAGTCCATCGGAGAGCCAGTGCTCCTTTACACCCTCTTCTTTAGCACGCTGAGTTTTTTTCTTTTCTTTCTTTCTTTCTCTCCTCTCTCGAAAATGTCAAAAACTCCCCGCCCCAACTTTTAATGAAGCGTCGTTTGTTTCATCAGAGTAAGAAAATTTTCTCTGCGGGAAAGGGAGAATCTGTGCGACGTGGCAGAATCTGTCCACTCCTCCTGAAAGCACGGAGGTGGTCTGTTCAGGGGGGCAGCCGGGAATTCTGGGTCCCCTAAATGAATGGTCCCCTTAGTGGGCATGAAGCATATTGCCGATAATGTGTGCCCATCACTCCCCACCTCCTTTGGGCCCCCAGAATTATTACATTTCTCCCCACTTACAATGGCACTGGGTCTATTGTTTGAGTCTCTCCGACACCTCGACACCTCCTCCTTTTGAGAAACCTGCTCCCATTGGCTGTGCTCAGCCATATCGCTGGACCCGTGAAGGTCACCGGTGGCTCGAAATAGCGGAGCGTGTCAAATCCGCGGTTGCCCTTAACAACCGTTTTCCCTTAATTTTCGAGACTGTGGGAGTGGGCGGCGTGGGAGTGATCATTATCATCGTTATTATCAGGTATCATAGCCATTACAGTCAGCCTTATTTTACCGAGAAGTCACATTGAGATGAAATCTCTTTTATAAGTCAGAAGTAGCCAGGACAGGACGGGGGGGTAATAAAGCAGCTGAGCAGTAATTACTAAAAGTAGGGGTCGCCTCGTCCTGGGACAGCCCGTATTTCAGCCCAAAAAAGATTTGTCCCATACGTCGTGCCCGTTGTCCCCTATTTCCGAAATGTTGCATGTTCTGCATATTCTGTCAATGACAAATAACTACGTATAGAGATAAAATTTAAAATAACGTGAAAATGCTGTACGGTTACTGTGCAGCACAAATGTAGTTTTTTTTTCTTTTTAAATCAATGTACAACCGAGGGAATGACGGAGAGACGGAGGGGGGGGGGGGCGTTGGGTTTGTAGAGCAACGGGCCCGGGGGGGTTAGAATAGGCCCGAGGCGCCGTTTACCGCTAAACCCTGCACTCCAGCGACGGCCACTCGCCCCAAAACCTTGTTGATGCAGAGTTACGTAATTTTTATTTTCTTTTGTGGTTACATTTAAATGTATGTCACATTGCAATCATGATGCACTTACACAGAGCAGTGGACAAATCAGTGTGGTTACCCACACACACACACACACACACACACACACACACACAAGAGATTCTAGACCATACTTTTGAATTATTATTGATTTTCTTAATGGAAGGACTGAGTGCACCATAGTAATAAAGATTTTGGCTAATAAAAGGAGGAGACTGGCTCGACTGGGTCATTCTGACTGAGTTATCTCTGGGGGGGGGGGGGGTTAATATTCACACAGCAGACCTGAGTGCTCCCCCCTCCCCCCCCCCACCTTTAAGGACAAAGAGAAGCACAGGAGAAATTAAAAAGTAATACCAAAAAATCTTTCTCGTGTCACCGTGGAGGGCAGTTATTGACGATCTGTCGGCGTGGTAAAAAGAATTACTGTACGCGACCGAAAAGAAAACACCATTAAATCCTCGAGTGGGGTTCGAATTACCCATATAATAGCCCCTTTATTCATTACACTTCTCTGGCAAAAGACAATTTAGGTAATCTATTGGAAGTGGGTAGCAAGGTGGTTTAATTCTGCTCACATCCGCATTTAATAATGATAATTTTATACGGGAGACCTCCAGCATTCGATGATGTAATCCCTCATAGGGAAATGACTCTCTCTGGGAGGGAGAGATTACGGTCGCTTATGAGCTAGTTTGATTGCTATTGTTGCGTGTGTGTGTTGCTTAGCAACCGGCACTTACGTTTTGTTTCTCGGTTAAAGTAATTCGGGCATCCTGGTGAGACCTCGACCCTCCCTCCAGACACGCCATTTTTAACAATTAGGAAGCGGTAATTTGTTTTTAAATCTAATTAAAACACTCTGACCCACAGCACATTGCCCACGCCCGTCTCTCCCCTCCTATGTGTTTTTCTTAAAATTTGTCTCTCCTCGGCATTTAAAGCAGTTCATTATTCACGCGATGCAATTTAGCTCGTGGAAGGGCGGCGGGCTTAAAGACAAGCGCACCGCGCAAGATGGAGGGAAAAGGGGTGAAATTAACTCATTTATTTTTGATTTATTTATTTATTTATTAGATTTTTTGACTCTCGTCCTGCCAGCCTTCGTGTGAGGCCGCTGGTCGCCAGGCGATCGTCCTTTTTACGGAGGTTTCATCGTCTTCGCCGCCGCTTATATTTTTAATTAGCCCCCCAAAAGCTGCTGAATTCTCAGTTTCAGCTTAACATGGGTGTAATTGACTTGTCGAAGTGTGGAGTCGGTAAATTTCGCTTTGTGTCTGTTTTTCCCGCTTCATTACACGCTTGTGCATGCATGTGTGTGTGTGTGTGTGTGTGTGTGTGATTCTGTGAGCTTGATTGTGTATGTGAGGGAGTTTTATGTGTGTGTCTGGAAGTGTGTGTGTGTGTGTGTTTTTGTGTGTGCGCGTGCATGAATGTGTGTGGTCGTGTGCATGTACATTTTCTTGTGGGCTTGATTATGTATGTGTGAGAGACTTTGTGTGTGTGCATGTTTACATGTCTGTGTGTGTGTATGTGTGTCTGTGTGTGTGTGTGTATGTGTGTGTGTGTGTGTGTGTGTGTGTGTGTGTGTGCGTTCTGCATTATAACTGGACCCACTCCAGTGGTTTACACTTCCACTGCTGGAATATCACCCACTGGTAGAGCTCTACTGACCTCAAACCATCCTTCCCATTCGAACCCTCCCAGCTCCTCCTCCTCCTCCTTCCCCCTGCATTAGCATCACCATCATCACGTTTATCCACGCTCGGGCCAGGCCCTCCCGAAAATTAATTCTCTCCGAATTAATTACAGCCCCCCCCCCCCCCCCCCCCCCCTGTTGTCAGACAGACCCACGGAGCCCCGCCCATAACGGGGGTGTGAAGTGATGACTCGAGGATCGGGCGTAACCGGTTAGGCCGCGATCGGCGGCGTTGGCTCGGCGGGGAAACGGCGCAGATGGCGACGGCGGCGGCGGCCGTGCCAAGTTCCGCCTCTACCCCTCTCCTCCTCGCTGCTCCTGGAGGGGGTGTTACAATTGCGGGCTCGTTTGCTTGGGGGTGGGGGGGGGGGGCTATTAGTACGTTGGTGGGCTGTGGTAATTAATTGCCCATTAAAATCTGCTGAAGCAAAAAGGTGATGCTAGCACAGCGTGTCGCTAACGCAAGATTTTTTTTTTTTTTTTTTTTGGAAGATGATGAAAAAAATATTTGATAAATAAACGGTAGGTGTGTGCGTAAAAATTATTGCAGTTGCAGTATTGAATCCATCATAATACGAAAATTGAATTTGGGAAGGGCTGGGGTGGTTGATGGCTTTTGTTGTCGACCAGCACTAAAACACCTGATGCAGCTAATCCATTGAGCACGGACTTCAGTCCAGACATCGATGGGCTGTGTCAGGTGTTGGAACAAAACCACGCGCTCCCATCAGCCCCCCCCACTGGGGTACATTGTACAGCCACAGAAGTAGTTTTTTTTTTCTTAATAATGAATAATAGCCTGCTTTGTTAGCGAATACTGTGGCAGCATAGTCCACATTTCTCAACGGAAACATCTCCTAGTAACAGTGAGTCCTCCAATCGGCTGGAGCTTCATTTTCAATAGCATTTTTTTTTTCAGAGGACGACAACTGTAAGACACCATTTACTATGAGGATGATAGACACTCCAACTTCCCAGAATGCATTGCAAATATTCTTCTGCTGCGGAGGGCAGACATTAGAACAGTTCTTCAGTTTACCTTCTCTTTCGTCAACTCCACACAGTGAAATTTCCTCAACTCTAACAGTGTACATATTGGAACCACATGTACTCTGTAAAAAGTTTAGTTAAAACCGAACATTTTACACTGGGCAGGATTCGAAGAAACCAAGCTCACAGTCCATCTGGAAACACAAAGAAACATGGGGGAAAAAAACTCCATATTGGCTCTGCAGATAATGGATTGAAGAAGCTAAATGGAGAGTGCACTTACTTTCACCTCCCTCATCAGTCTGTTTGCCCTCCAGCTGAGACTTTAATTGTATAATTGAGCTCATACTTGAAGTAATAACTCGCTTAATAAGATGAGTTTTCCACCTCATTGCACTTCTCAATCATGTTTATGTTTTGCGGATTAGACACTCGGTAATTTGGTCAATTATGTTTAGTTTTTTTTTTTGCTTTTTGCTTTTTTTTGTTTCTGTGTAGCTCGAGATGAGTTCTTAAATGCCACAGGGATATATGTGCAATTGCTTGGCATTTTTACACTTTTTAAAATGTCTGCGATGGAATCACAGGAGCTGTCATTTGCGTATATTCCATCAAGCATCTAAATGCTGCTTTTAGATTATTAAAAGGATCAAATTTATGTGGAAGGATCAAATTTATTTAACTTAATTTTTCTTTTTTCACATTGTCACTTCCTCACTCATACTGAAATGGAATATACAATATTATTTTGCACATATTTGAACATTTCGACTTATGGACTCATACAATATAGAGATAAATACTCTATACGTCACTACAATGCATTTTTAGCATATACAGTATATGTATATAATATAATGATATTATATATTTCTGAATGCATAGATGTTTATTGATATATATTTTGTTGCAATATACTTTCGTATCTCAACAATGTAATTAATTTCCATACATTGCTACATATTCAATTTCACCAGTATTGCTTACCTGTATATGGCTCAGGGGCATATATTTTTTTAAAATCTCTAGCTGTACAGTCTTTCTATTAGAAGTGAGCGGGTGAGAGGTTCAGTTGAGCATGAAATCAGAAGACGCCACACTTGCTGTCAGCAATAAAAGGGGGACATTAATGTAACATCTAAATGCATTAACATGACCCCTCTTTCATATTTACGCACAACGTTTCGCTAAGTCTTTATAGGCAGCCATTCAGACATGCAGAAATGCACAGAGGCGATAATCTCCCTGTAGTTTGTGGCCTACGGCTGTAGCGCGGGGGAACACAGCGAACGCTTCGCATTAATATCAATATCCACCTCGACATACACCCTGCAAAAGGCGTTCAGGTGGAAGCCATTTTCTTTCTCAAGAACGTTCTCACCGTTCTTTACCGATCTCGCGCGATTCCAGACGGCCATTCAAAGCATCCATCTCTTTTTCCTCATCCTTTTTTTATTTTTTATTATTTTGGAAGGTGTTGGTCGCCCGTCTCAGACTCTACCTCCGGGCTGTCGGCACGCGTGTTTTTTCAAGAAGCCGCAAACTGGAAGGGGAAGAGAGAGAGAGAGAAAGAGAGAGACGGAAGATTAGAGAGAAGCGGAACGCGTAACGTGTGTCTACGGTGGCGAGCAGACGCGTACGCAGTCAGG